>NW_024070207.1:9148800-9257324 GCF_014754425.2 Oryx dammah
ATTGGGACTAACACTATTAATTATAAAAATGTATAAAATACTGAATAATAAATAAAATCCTGAATAAGGAAAAAGTTACTCATGATTCCAGTGTGCAGATATAAATATTCTTAATATTTTGACGGGTCGATATTTTCACCGACATTTTTCTTAAATACCTCTCTGTACAAAATATTTATAAATTAATTTTTCAAAATTTGATTCTACTATAGAGTCAGCTTCATGCCCTGCTTTGTTTTTGACTTGTTAGCAGTTTTTCTGTATCATTAGACACATCTTTAAAAAATGATCGCATAGTCCTTTAGCATCTTTTGATACTGCAATTCGTTTAACTATTCTCCTATTGCTAGGTGTTGATGGTTGATGTTTCCATGTTTTTTCCCTGTGCATATCCTTATATATCTTTATCTGAATTCCTGAACTTTTTCTTAGGATAAATTCCTAGAAGATGATAGGTCAAAATTATGAAGTTTTCAAATATATACAAATTTAACTAGAGCTAACATTTACTCATCACTTAGAGGATACCAGGCACTATGCTAAGTGACTTGCACGTACTGTGAGATTAGTACTATTAATTGTCTCCATTTTGTGAATGAGGAAACTGAGCCAGGAGGGAAACATCTCCTCAAGTCTAGAGTAGGGCTTCCGCCTGTTAGGGTACTCAGGCCTGTATTGTTCCTCAGTTTGTTGCTGCTGCTTCTTTGATTGGGCATTCCAGGTGGGGCTAGTGGTAAAGAACCTGCCTGCCTACTTATACAGGAGATCTGGATTCGATCCCTGATCAGGAAGATGCCCTGGAGAAGGGAATGGCTACCCACTCCAGTATTCTTGCCTGGGAAATTCCATGAACAGAGGAGCCTGACAAGCTATAGTCCATGAGTTCACAAAGAGTCGGACACAACTGAAGCTACTTGGTGTGCACACTCCTTTAATTCATTTAGAAGATATGAATATTTAAAAGACTTTTGGTACATATTAATAAAGTGCTTTCCAGAAAATATTGTACCCTCTGATCAGCAACATAGAAATATATACACATTACCACATCAGATCTGCACCAAGAGTATCAATGTGGTTTTCATCTTCACCAATTTCATTGTGTAGAATTTTGTATTTCATGGATTATTAGTGTGTTAAAACATTTTCATATATTTATTAGTTGTATGCATGTCTTCAGTTTATGTCCTCTTCCATTTCTATTTTGAGTGTTAGTGGGTTTTGATTGATTCATAAGAGCTCTTCTTTGTCAATAAATCTGGTAGAGTCAAATCTAGGAATCTTTTTGTGATTTTATTCATTGATTTTTGATTAGAAAATTCATCTCAATCTCAAGATTAAACATTTGTCTATATTTTCTTAAAGCAGTTCTAGTTCTTCATCTTTTTTTTACATTTAATATTATTGATGAAATCTGTGCTCATTGGTCTGTGATGCTTCTTTTTCTTTTTGAATTGGAAGAAAATTGCTTTACAATGTGATGTTGGCTTCTGCCATATAACAATGCAAATCAGCCATCAATTATTGTATATCATCAGGTTCTTGTTTTGTTTTAGGTCAGTCTCAAGGCTTTCTGTCCAATCCTACTGATTTTGTTTGCTGATTCTTGTGACAGTATGTGCATGCATGCGTGCTAAGTCATTTCAGTTGTGTTCAACTCTTTGTGACCCCCATGGACTGTAGCCTGCCAGGCTCCTCTGTCCGTGGGATTCTCCAGGCAAGAATACTAGAGTGCATTGCCAGGCCCTCCTTCAGGGCATCTTGCTGACCCTGAGATCAAACCGTTGTCTCCTGCATTGGCAGGCAGATTCTTTACCATGAGGACCACCTGGGAAGCCCTCTTGTGACAGTACTGTATTTTAAATATTATAACTTATGTATATATTTTAATATCTTATAAGCCAAGTCTCTCATCACTATTATTCTTTTTCTAAAATTTCTTTGCCTTTCTCCCCTCTTTATTGTTTTACATAAACTTTAGAATCACTTTATCAAGGTAAAATAACTTTGAATTTTGACTGGATTGAATTAAACATGTAATTAATTTTAAACCTTGCTATCTTACAAAATTTAGCTTTCCCATCCAGAAATATGGTATCGATTTCCATTTATTCAAATCCTAGTTGCTGAGAGATGTACAAACATCCTTGTTTTCTTTGTGTAGGGCCTATACTTTTTAAAAAGTTATTTCTATGGATTTTATACTTTTCTTGTCATCATGAATGGATTTTTTTCTTCATTATACTTCTAACTAGTTGTTGCTGACTTACAGGAAACTATTGATTAGTATTCAGCCACTCTGCTGAACTCTTCTGAACTCTTGTTAAATCTATGGGTTTCAATTGATTCCCTTGGGTGTTCTCTGGATAGACAACCAGATCAGCTGCAAATAATGATGATTTTTGTCTCCCTTCCAATACTTAGGCCTTGTTTCTTTTTTACATCTTACTGCTTTAGCTACCAGCTAAAGCTTCTTACATTTGCCTGGCCTGGGGCAAGAGTACAAATGGAGGCCCACTTACTGTATATCAAGGAACCATGGATTGGAACACAAAAAGAAGCATGAAAGCCAATGCTTGTTATTACTGAGAAACAATCATCATTATGAAAGAATCTATTGCTATTGAGGAGGAAGGACTTGACAAGTTAATTTGTCTTTTCTCTTACTAAGCACTTCTGCTACTCAAATTTTCCCTATACACCAAACAGTGTCTGACATCAGTGGCAGCATAACTCACATCATGGCATTTGGATGCATTTGCCTTTTATTTCAAGTTAGTAAAGAGCTATCATTTATTGAGGACTCAGCATGTGTCAAATGCCATTCTAAGTGCTTTACACATGTAATCTAATTCATTCTTATGGCAACCCTAAAAAGTAGCAACTATCATTGTTAGGCTTTGACTGATTATGTAGTTTGCTCAAAGTCACATGCCTGTATGTCCCTGAGCCGGCATTTGAAACCTAGGTAGGTGTGAAACCAAAAGTTCATTTTGTTAACAACTACTGTTTTGCTAACTTCTGTTTAATCATTTGTCATGATGTTGGCTGTTGGTTTGAGATGGATATTCTTTATCTTTATTTGGCTCTGGATGTGAAATAGAATACTACATTTTTCATCTTGAACTTAAAACTGAGCTGAGATCTTATACCTTGTTCCTTCAAAGAGGTGGACGTCTTTGTTGTTTCTTAGGGCCTGAGAAATTCTTTTCTTGATCCATCTCATTCCTTACATCCTAGCACTTAAATATTGGTGGGGTTTTGCTCCAACTGTAGAGGTCTCTGAATGGTGACTGCCCAAGGCATTGCAAACTCACAAGCCTGCAGACAGTGAAGAGTTAACATAAATGTGTTAATTGGTGAGACATTAGGCAGCAGATACTAAGTTTTTATATTGTGACTCCTGAATGCTCTGGAAATTCAGGGATGACTGCTAATGAGGGCACCAATTATAGCACAGATCACTCACATTCTTTTGGTGGTTCTCAAAGAGTAGTTTGAGAACCTCAAGTGGTCCATTATTTCCTTGAGGTATTTTGTGGGCTAATCGCTTAGAGGATTAGTATTATTTTGCTTCTGATTTGCTTTTACTTGTGTCTTATCCAAAGAAGTGTCATTCCCCCTATCTGTTATGGGAGAGGTTTGCTGTGATGTGTAGTAGATATCCCGCTGAGTCATTTGCCTTGTGATGGCACCCCACTCCAGTACTCTTGCCTGGAAAATCCCATTGGCAGAGGAGCCTGGTAGGCTGCAGTCCATGGGGTTGCAAAGAGTCGGACATGACTGAGTGACTTGCCTTTCACTTTTCACTTTCATGCATTGGAGAAGGAAATGGCAACCCACTCCAGTGTTCTTGCCTGGAGAATCCCAGGGACGGGGGAGCCTGGTGGGCTGCCGTCTATGGGGTCGCACAGAGTCGGACACGACTGAAGCGACTTAGCAGCAGCAGCAGAGGTCCTGATTGAAAGACTAAGAGTCACAGCAGCATGTGTGTAACACCCACACCTCCCATAGGGTCACAGCATGATGACTTGCTCTGTAGACTGAAGTGGGATGCCTTAATTTTATCACTGGCTTCCAGCCTGGCGTCCTGCAGTCCATGGGGTCGCAAAGAGTGGGACACGACTTAGTGACTGAACAACAACCATCTTGATAGCAATCATTCTGTGTTAGGCACTGTATCATTACAGTGCATTACATATGCCAGCCCATTCAATCCTCCAAATAGTCCTATGGAACAAGCCCAGTGGATTCAGTCATTATGCCAATTTTTACAGATGGGGGAAATTGAGGCTCAGAGAGTTTAGGTCATTTGCCCAAGATCATTTTTTCCTAAGTGGCACAGTTAGAAATGGAGTCTGAGCCACAGCAGAGCCTATATTTTTGGATCATTATTGATCCTTAACCTTGACTAGCATTAAAAACACCAGGAAATGGGTTTTTAATGCATATTGGTGGGGCACAGAGGCCCTGATATTCAGTCCCTCCCTGAATATTCACTGGAGGGACTGATGCTGAAGCTGAAGCTCCAATACTTTGGCCACATGATGCAAAGAGCCAACTCATTAGAAAAGACCCTGATGCTGATTGAGGACAGGAGGAGAAGGGGATGAGAGAGGACGAGATGGTTGGATGGCATCACCGACTCAATGGACATGAGTTTGAGCAGGCTCCAGGAGATGGTGAAGGATAGGAAAACCTGGTGTGCTGCAGTCCATGGGGTTGCAAAGAGTCGGACACGACTGAGCAACTGAAGACCAACCAGAGAGGCTTCCCAGGTGGTGCTAGTGGTAAAGAATTGGCCTGCCAATTTGGGAGACATAAGAGATGTGGGTTTGATCCCTGGGTTGGGAAGATCCCTTGGAGAAGAGAGTGGCACTCCATGCAGGTATTCTTGCCTGAAGAGTCCTCTGGCAGAGGAACCTGGCAGGCTACAGCCCATGGAGCTGCAAAGAGTTGGACACTACTGAGCCCCTGAGCACCAGCAGCAGTGGGACCCATCGACAGAGATTGATTTAATTTGCCTGAGGTGGGATCTGCAGCAGTTGTATTTTACAAAGCTGTCCAAGTGCTTCTAATATGCATCTACACTAATGAATGCAGTCTTAAAACTCAGCGGCCTCAGCTGTATCTCAGGAAAACACGAGGCACGTGGTGGAAAAAGTGAAAAGAGAAATCAGGTCATGGTGGGGTGAGTTTATGTTCAATGGGTGCCTCTGTCTACTGTAGGCAACAGACATTCTTTATAAGGTACGTGTGAACAGCCAGCTCTGAGGAGAGCTTTCACAGTAATGGCTCTTTCCTCAGCTTCACAAGTAGTGATAATCAAGCCCCTCCACAGCCCTGAACTGAACGTGTGAGTTATATCAAAATCCCAACTGACAGGTAGCTCTACTGGGCCAATACTGAACTTCCTCTTTAACTCTTCAGGTTACTTCCAAAGGAGAACCAAGATCACACGGTACATGCATCAGGCTTCCATAGCCGTCAGGACTAAGAAACTGAGCCTAACTCAGGATATGTCTAGCTGTTTCCAGAAATACTATATTCTGTGAGGGCAGCCAGTGCACTGTTTTCTCAGCCTGGGTGGTGTCTCTAGCCAGTTGTCTGGTCTTCCTGGAGAAGCAACTGAAACCTGCAGATCAGAACATCCCCAGGATCCCTGAGCACTGAGCCAAGAGGTGAACACAAACCACCTACAGCTCTGTTCAGCTGTAGGCTCTTCTGTTCGTCACCAGAGGAAGTAGAGTACAGAATGCAGGTCCTCTGCTCCAAGCAATGCCAGCATCACTTGGGGATGTCTTACAAATGCATGTTCTCAGGCCCTGCCCCCAGACCTACTGACTCAGAGTCTCTGGAAGATGGAACCCAGCAATCTGTGTTTTGAGGAGCCCTCTAGGGCATTTTGATGCATGTTAAAATTTGAGAGCCACTGGCCAAAAGTTAAAAGATTAAAAGTGGAGATGTAGCATCAGACTGTTGAATTCAAGTTCTGGTTCCATCACTTACAGTGTGACCTTGGGCAGGTTACTGATGCTTCTCTAAGCCTCAGTTATCACATCTGTAAATAGAGCTGCTAATTTTCTTCTCTGTAAAATAGGTACTTACACAGAATGATGTGTAGAGAACACAGAGCACAGTATGATGCACAAAGTAAGGATTCAATAAATGTTGGATACTTTGGCTCAGTGAGTAAAGAATACGCCGGCAATTCAGGAGACACAGGAGACTTGGGTTTAATCCCTGTGTCAGGAAGATTCCCTTGGAGGAGGAAATGGCAACCTACTCTAGTATTCTTGCCTGAAAAATCCCAAGAACAGGGGAGCCCAGGTGGGCTACCGTTCAGAGAGTTGCAAAGAGTTGGACACAACTTAGTGACTAAACACACACACACACACACACTCATTATTATATGGGCTGTTCTGGGTGCAGTGAGTCCTTTCCATAGGAACCTTCACATTGAGAACTTTTAAAGATGCAAACATCAAGTTCGCATGTCCAAATCCACAAGTGAGTTCACATGTCTGGCATACATTGTCATATGCATACATCCTTTAGTAAGTGGTTGTGCTTTTGTGCACTTTGTTTTACAGTAATGTCTAGAGTACAGTAGTACAATATCTCCAATTCAAGCTCAAGATGTCTAGAAGCAAGCATAAAAACAGTGGTGATGTAGCTGGTACTACTGTACTTTTCAAGGTATTGTACTGTAAGATTAAAATGTTTTATTTTTTGTGTTTGTTTTATGTATTATTTGTGTGAAAAGTCTTATAAACCTATTACAGTATAGTACTATATAGCCGATCATGTTAGTTGGATACCTAGGCTAAATTTGTTGGACTTACAGACTGGACTTACGAATGTGCTTTCAGAATGAAACTCATTTGTATGTAGGGGACTTACTGTAATCACCTTTCATTTCCAATATGACTGGGCTCCCTTGGAAAAGATCCTGATTATAAGATCATAAACCCAGTAGTGTATCTTAACTCAGTGAAGTGAGTGAAAGTTGCTCAGTCGTGTCCAACTCTTTGTGAACCCATGGACTATACAGTCCATGGAATTCTCCAGGCCAGAATACTGGAGTGAGCAGCCTTTCCCTTCTCTAGGAGATCTTCCCAACCCAGGAATCAAACCCAGGTCTTCCCCATTGCAGAAGGATTCTTTACCAGCTGAGCCACAAGGGAAGCCCAAACAACTCAGTGGGGATGGGGCAAAAAGTATTTCATCTACCAGTTTCTTCAGCGATTCATGGAACATAAAAGTGGGGACATGACTCAGAAGCAATCTAGTTCTACCACTCCATTCAACCTAATAATGGCTCTTAAAAGAAATGCAAGCACAGAGCATCAGGAAACAAAGTAGAGATGAGTGTCTGTGTTATTGGGGGTTTACTGAGGATGGCAATTTGGAAAGGATTGAAATTTTAGCCTCTAGGTAGTTGTAGAATTTGTGCCCTTGGTGCTGAGTCCCAGGCATGAAGCCAAGGCTCATGTACTGATAGCATTCCAATGTAGAGCAGGACATGGAATAGGTGTCCCCATGTTATTTCTCTACACCTAGCTCTAAGGGATGAGCTGTCAATGCTGGAATGCTATTGACATTGAATTGCAAATTTCAATGCTATATAAAAGCAAAGGGTTGAAACCTTATTAAGTGAGAAAATGAACATTAGCACCACCCATGTAAATGTGAGGTAGTAAATATCTGTGTTACCCTAGAAACCAGAACATAAAAGTAGCTAGGTAGTTTGGTGACAGTTTCCAAGGTAATTCCTCCCACCTCCAACATAAGAGCTTTCCTATTGTGTTAACTCCTTTTTTTTTTCTACATGCCCACTGGACCTTCACTTGATGTTCCACTATCATCTCCTTCTCCCAAAAGCTTCCCTTTCTGACTTCCCTATTTTTGTAAGTGTCATTCTCCTAAGTACTATCATCCAAAATGCTTGATGTTTATCAGGTAATTGAAGGGCCCCCAAGGTAATGTCTCTCTCCAAACCTAAGAGGTAGAATATAGAAAAAATTAGACACATATATCAGAAAGCGATAGACTCTTCAATTGAAAAATTTTTAAAAGCTCACAGTGGATGAAACTAGCCATCTGTGACTCTTCCTTGAAGCAACTTCTTGTGAATATAATTTGCAGATATACTGCCAATGAGATTAAGATGCTTCCCAATATCTCACTTGGGAGCTACCAACCTAGAATGTAATTCATGTAAGATGAGCTGTTACCTTGGCAACTGTGACATGTAATGAGGCTAGGAGGCAATTAATAATGTAATGACAGAAGATTCTGGTAACTAGTTAGAGATGGTGGGAAAAGACCATTGGAAAGTCCGTGTTTATCCATCTTTGATCAAGTAACAGAAACACTGATCTGATAAATGTGTTACATATAGCCCAGTCAAAGAGCTCTGTCAAAACCATTTAGCTCCATATATTCAAACTACAAATGATTGTTGGTTTGGTTTCTCAGATACATTCATGGCTGGTAGGTATAACCTTATATAGGAGATAAGAATGTTTCAGTCTCTAGAAACTATATTCCTCAATGGCACTATATCTTCTATAAATCTGCTTAGTGTAAGTTAGTCCCTCAGAGTCTAAACCACTTCCCTGGGAACTGATGAAATCTAGTTCTCAGTTTCACATACTATGGAATTCTCACTAAGATTTATCAATTCACTTTTTCTCTGATATTTTAGGTGTTTTCTCCCCTAATTATCAATGTAATGACTGTTCATTGTAGAAAACATTGGAAAGTACAGAAAAGGAAAAATGGAAGAAAAATTTTGTAAATGGTCACCCCAAGTTCACTCTTTAGAAGCAACCATTGTCTTCCAATGCACTTTTGTCTTTACAAATTTAAAATTATACTGAGTGCACAACTCTTTATCCTGCCCTTTTCACTTAAGATTGCCTTCTACACACACTTTCATGTCATTATAGACTTTTCAAAGACACAATTTTAAGTTCATTTTTTATTGACATATAACATGCATACAGAAAAGCACACATATCAAGAGTATAACAATGAATTTTCACAAAGTGAATACATCTTTATAACCAGCACCCAGATGAAGAAATAAAATACTATCTGTACCTCAGCAGCCTCTTCATGCCCCCTGACAGCTACTCCCTGTACCCTAAAGGGCATCCTGATTTCTAACACCATGCCACAAGCATAATTTTTAGTGTCTCTGTAATTGTCTATGGGTATCTTCTCATGGCCGCTCCTCCTGACCTTGAACGTGGAAAGTAATGCTCAAAATTCTCCAAGCAATACCTGAACCCTGAAATTCCAGATGTTCAAGCTGGTTTTAGAAAAGGAGAGGAACCAGAGATCAAATTGCCAACATCCGCTGGATCATCAAAAAAGCAAGAGAGTTCCAGAAAAACATCTATTTCTGCTTTATTGACTATGCCAAAACCTTTGACTGTGTGGATTACAATAAACTGTGGAAAATTCTGAAAGCGATGGGAATACCAGACCACCTGACCTGCCTCTTGAGAAACCTGTATGCAGGTCAGAAAGCAACAGTTAGACCTGGACATGGAACAACAGACTGGTTCCAAATAGGAAAAGGAGTATGTCAAGGCTGTATATTGTCACCTTGCTTATTTAACTTCTATGCAGAGTACATCATGAGAAACGCTGGGCTGGAGGAAGCACAAGCTGGAATCAAGATTGCCAAGAGAAATATCAATAACCTCAGATATGCAGATGACACCAGCATTATGGCAGAAAGTGAAGAGGAACTAAAAAGCCTCTTGATGAAAGTGAAAGAGGAGAGTGAAAAAGTTGGCTTAAAGCTCAACATTCAGAAAATGAAGATCATGGCATCTGGTCCCATCACTTCATGGGAAATAGATGGGGAAACAGTGGATACAGTGTCACACTTTATTTTGGGGGCTCCCAAATCATTGCAGATGGTGACTGCAGCCATGAAATTAAAAGACGCTTACTCCTTTGAAGGAAAGTTATGACCAACCTAGATAGCATATTCAAAAGCAGAGACATTACTTTGCCAACAAAGGTCCGTCTAGTCAAGGTTATGGTTTTTCCAGTGGTCATGTATGGATGTGAGAGTTGGACTGTGAAGAAAGCTAAGCACCAAAGAATTGATGCTTTTGAACTGTGGTGTTGGAGAAGACTCTTGAGAGTCCCTTGGACTGCAAGGAGATCCAACCAGTCCATTCTAAAGGAGATCAGTCCTGCGTGTTCATTGGAAGGACTGATGCTAAAGCTGAAACTCTAATACTTTGGCCACCTCGTGCGAAGAGCTGACTCATTGGAAAAGACTCTGATGCTGGGAGGGATTGGGGGCAGGAGGAGAAGGGGATGACAGAGGATGAGATGGCTGGATGGCATCACTGACTTGATGGATGTGAGTTTGAGTGAACTCCTGGAGTGGGTTGTGGACAGGGAGGCCTGGCGTGCTGCAGTTCATGGAGTCGCAAAGAATCGGACATGACTGAGCAACTGAACTAAACTGAACTGAATCGTCTATGGACAGACCATATTTTATGTAACCATTCCCTGTTCTTCTAATGTTGGACCTTGAAGATAGTTTTTTATTTTTAACTTTGAGACCCTCTGGTCATATATCTTTGTTCACATCTCTACTTCCTTAAAATAGATCCCTAGAGGTGGAATTTCTAGGGCAAATAGTATGAAAAGTTTAAAAGCTCTGGATTTTAATTGCTTTCCAGGAAATTTGTATCAATTTACAATTCCACCAGCAATGTGCGAGAGCATCTGCCTCACTGTCCATGGACTACTTTCAGTAACATCGGTTCTTTTCTTTCCATTAATTTTATAGATAAAATAATATTATGTACATGCTGTAGTGGGCATGCTCTGTCATTATTAGAGAGGTAGAACAAAGCAATTTTTGACCACTTATGTTTCTTTTCCTGTGAATTATCTCTCCGTGCCTTTGCCAAGGTCTTTGTTGGGGTCATTGGGGTTTTCTTATAAGTTTATATAGCTCTTTCTGCAATAAAATAATGCTCTTTTGCCATAGTCATATATATTTTTCTGTTTATGACTGAATTTGTTAATTAAATTTTTGTCATATATAAGTTTTTCAGATTTTTCTTGTAAAATTTACCTACACAGTGGTTTTTTGCACTGCTAAAGTTTTCCTATGTCCAAATTTCAGAGGTATAATCATCTATATTTTAGGGCTTTTATGATTTGATTTTCTTTTGACCTTCAGTTAATCCATCTAGCATTTTGAGTTGTTGCCTGGTAGTGGGCTCAGATTTTCATGGGTATCACTGGAGTGCTTATTAGAAGCCCAATATACCTGAGCCCTACGCCCGACCCCCAGGATTTCGATTCTGTAGGTGTGGAGTAGGGCTCAGAAACCTACGTGTATTATAATCATCCTCTGCTTAAGTTGCTCATGGGCTTCTGTGCACATGTTAAAACACTCTTACAGAATACAGTGTAGCCTGCCTTAGTACAAAGACTCAGCACCTCCCATCTTGATGACACAGCTCCTAGAATTCCCTTCCAGGAACATCTCATGAAAAACTCTTCACCAGTTGCCTGTTGTTAAGGGAACTAGATCAAACCCTGCATCCCAGCACTCCAACTCCAGGCCCTTCTTTTTTATTCTATTTAATAAAAATATTTAATCTGCCAAAATGTATAAAAATACAGTAGGAGGAATTCCCTGGCAGTCCAATGGAACTAAGATCCAGCAAGATGCACAGAAAAAAGGCACCACAATCTTTTCCAACCCAGCCTGCCTCCTCCTGGGCCTTGGACCTTGGACACATATTGCTCATTCCTGTTTTCATATTGCAGCCCCCACCTCCTCTCAAGTGATTAAAATTCTGTGCATTCAGTTCAGTTTTCATTCTCTTCCTTCCTTGACTACCAAGATCTGCTTCTTTCCTTGAATTACCAAAACCCACGGTTGTGTATTCTGACTTTGTGCATCTTGTCTTTCCATCAGGTCACACACTCTCAAGGGTGCGGTCTGTGCTTATCCCTCGTGGCCTCTAACACAGGCCAAGAGGCCAGGAAAGCACACCGAAAGAATGTGGTTAATAGAACCAAACCAGACCTCACTGCCAAGTGATTTTAATACATGTTATTTCTGAGAGCTAATGCCGTAGCCTCAGAAATTCTTTCCTTGTCCAAAATGAGAATATTTGACAGTTTTCTAGAGACTTCACTTTGTAGTGATTTGGTTTGCTGGTAACAAAGTTAAGCAAAGGTTATTTTGGTTTCAGCTCTTATTTAATTTAACAATATTGCTTATCATCTATGACATGTTCATTTATTGACTTGCCAGTTGAAGAGTCTAACCTTTTCCATAATATGGGATATTTCTTTCCCCTCTTACATATGTAATGATTTCTTGTGTAGAGTAGACCATGGTTTATCAGATTAAACATCTATAAAAGTGTTAATGGCAAAATAATTACATTATAGCTTCCTTAATCTCTTTTCTCTCTGCACCCGTCAGGGTTTTCCTTTCTCAAATAGCAGACCTGCTTTAAATGAGTTTGCTTGGTTGCTCAGAGCAGGTGGGGGTGGGGGTGACCAAAGATGCACTGTCCTTTCAGTGGAGGAGGTGGGATTCAATTCAATTCATCAAATATTTATTGAGCTCCTATTGGGCATCTGGCTCTGGGATAGGCACAACAAAGGATGCCAAGATGAGGGATGATAAAGGATCAGAGGGCATCAGAAGGAGAAGAAATGGGAAGAAGAGGTGAGGAAAAGAGCAGGGCTGACTTTCTGAGTAAGAGAGAATTAAAAGG
The DNA here is from genome assembly GCF_014754425.2 of Oryx dammah. NCBI lineage: Eukaryota > Metazoa > Chordata > Mammalia > Artiodactyla > Bovidae > Oryx > Oryx dammah. The sequence goes on from NW_024070207.1 coordinate 9,161,589, forward strand.
AGAGAGAGAAGAGACCCGAAGTTGCAGTCTCTGGCTTGGTCTCACTTACTAGCTCAGCATAGAATTAAAAACCTTGAGCAACAGTTTGAGCTCCCATTTTGCTCAAGAGCCATTAGAACAGTTAGGAAGGCCACAATTTGAGTCAAGGACTTACCTGCTCAAGTCTTTAGAAATGGAAGGCAAAAGTCTCTCTTTTTTTCTTTTCTTCTTTAGTGGATTAATTTTTTTTTTCATTGGGGTATAGTAAATTTACAATACTCTTACTTTCAGGTGTACAACATAGAGACTCAAATTTTTTATATATTAAAAAATATAAAATTCCCTGTGCTGTCCAATACATCCTTGTAGCTTATTTATTTTATACATCATATAAAGATCTCTTTTTTTAAAAAGGTATATATTCACATGTGTGCACATGTGTATATATGCACACAGTATATACAAATATTTTTGAATGATAATAGCTAATATTTATTGTGGGCTTACTCTGTTTTTAGCATTTTGCATGTATTAATTTTGTTAATTTTCTCACAACCCAGTGAGATAGGTGCAATTATTATGGACATTTTCTTCAGATGAGAAAACTGAGGCACTCAGCAATTATGTAATTGGCTCAAATTCACACAGCTTGTAAGTGGCAGATCAGTGCTTTGAACCTTGGTCTGGTGGACAGCGGGCTTCCCTGGTGGCTCAGCCTGTAAAGAATCCTCCTGCAATGCAGGAGACTTGGGTTCCATCCCTGGGTTGGGAACATCCCCTGGAGAAGGGAATGGGCTACCCAGTCCAGTATTCTTGCCTGAAGAATTCCATGGACAGAGGAGCCTGGTGGGCTACAGTCTATGGGGTCGCAGAGTTGGACGCGACTAAGTGCGCAAGCCCTTAGCAGACAATGTTGGCTGTTATATAGTGGAAGTGAGAAATAGATTTAAAGGCCTAGATCTGATAGATAGAGTGCCTGATGAACTATGGACTGAGGTTCGTGACATTGTACAGGAGACAGGGATCAAGACCATCCCCATGGAAAAGAAATGCGAAAAAGCAAAATGGCTGTCTGGGGAGGCCTTACAAATAGCTGTGAAAAGAAGAGAAGTGAAAAGTAAAGGAGAAAAGGAAAGATATAAGCATCTGAATGCAGAGTTCCAAAGAATAGCAAGAAGAGATAAGAAAGCCTTCTTCAGCGATCAATGCAAAGAAATAGAGGAAAAGAACAGAATGGGAAAGACTAGAGATCTCTTCAAGAAACTTAGAGATACCAAGGGAACATTTCATGCAAGGATGGGCTCAATAAAGGACAGAAATGGTATGGACCTAACAGAAGCAGAAGATATTAAGAAGAGGTGGCAAGAATACACAGAAGAACTGTACAGAAAAGATCTTCACGACCCAGATAATCATGATAGTGTGATCACTCATCTAGAGCCAGACATCCTGGAGTGTGAAGTCAAGTGGGCCTTGGAAAGAACAAAGCTAGTGGAGGTGATGGCATTCCAGTTGAGCTATTTCAAATCCTGAAAGATGATGCTGTGAAAGTGCTGCACTCAGTATGCCAGCAAATTTGGAAAAGTCAGCAGTGGCCACAGGACTGGAAAAGGTCAGTTTTCATTCCAATCCCAAAGAAAGGTAATGCCGAAGAATGCTCAAACTACTGCACAATTGCACTCATCTCACATGCTAGTAAAGTAATGCTCAAAATTCTCCAAGCCAGGCTTCAGCAATACGTGAACCATGAACTACCAGATGTTCAAGCTGGTTTTAGAAAAGGCAGAGGAACCAGAGATCAAATTGCCAACATCCGCTGGATCATGGAAAAAGCAAGAGAGTTCCAGAAAAATATCTATTTCTGCTTTATTGACCATGCCAAAGTCTTTGACTGTGTGGATTACAATAAACTGTGGAAAGTTCTGAAAGAGATGGAAATACCAGACCACCTGACCTGCCTCTTGAGAAATCTGTATGCAGGTCAGGAAGCAACAGTTAGACCTGGACATGGAACAACAGACTGGTTTCAAATAGGAAAAGGAGTACTTCAAGGCTGTATATTGTCACCCTGCTTGTTTAACTCATATGCAGAGTACATCATGAGAAATGCTGGGCTGGAAGAAACACAAGCTGGAATGAAGATTGCCAGGAGAAATATCAATAACTTCAGATATGCAGATGACACTACCTTTATGGCAGAAAGTGAAGAGGAACTAAAAAGCCTCTTGATGAAAGTGAAAGAGGAGAGTGAAAAAGTTGGCTTAAAACTCAACATTCAGAAAACGAAGATCATGCCATCTGGTCCCATCACTTCATGGGAAATAGATGGGGAAACAGTGGAAACAGTGTCAGACTTTATTTTTTGGGGCTCTAAAATCACTGCAGATGGTGACTGCAGCCATGAAATTAAAAGACGCTTACTCCTTGGAAGGAAAGTTATGACCAACATAGATAGCATATTGAAAAGCAGAGACATTACTTTGCCAACAAAGGTCCGTCTAGTCAAGGCTATGGTTTTTCCAGTAGCCATGTATGGATGTGAGAGTTGGACTGTGAAGAAGGCTGAGCACCAAAGAATTGATGCGTTTGAACTGTGGTGTTGGAGAAGACTCTTGAGAGTCCCTTGGACTGCAAGGAGATCCAACCAGTCCATTCTGAAGGAGATAACCCTGGGATTTCTTTGGAAGGAATGATGCTAAAGCTGAAGCTCCAGTAACTTTGGCCACCTCATGTGAAGAGTTGACTCATTGGAAAAGACTCTGATGCTGGGAGGGATTGGGGGCAGGAGGAGAAGGGGGCGACCGAGGATGAGATGGCTGGATGGCGTCACCGACTCGATGGACGTGAATCTGAGTGAACTCCGGGAGTTGGTGATGGACAGGGAGGCCTGGCGTGCTGTGATTCATGGGGTTGCAAAGAGTCGGACACGACTGAGCGACTGAACTGAACTGAAGTGAGTTACTGGCCCATGTTTAATTTTAACTGCTGTACTCACTAGGGTAATACATTGCCTTACACATAATAGGCATATTTTGCTTTGTGAAAGTGAAAGTGAAGTCACTCAGTCGTGTCCGACTCTTTGTGACCCCGTGGATTGTAGCCCACCAGGCTCCTCTGTCCATGGGATTCTCCAGGCAAGAATACTGGAGTGGGTTGCCATTTCCTTCTCCAGGGGATCTTCCCGACCCAGGGATGGAACCCGGGTTTCCCGCATAGGAGGCAGATGCTTTAACCTCTGAGCCACCAGGGAAGCTGAAATGCTGACTATAAAGTGCTTTCATTTAAGCCCAATTACTATTAAGCATGCAAATCAAGTGTCATAAAATGAGATTCGCTTTGTTGTAAATTTTATTCTGTTAAAGTAACTTTTTTTACAGCACACATGTGTGCATCCTTCAACACTGATTTGAGGAAACCACCCAACTCTACATCTCCCAATCTTCCATTCCATTAAGGATCTGATGCCTGTGATTCTACCACTAGAAAACTATTCTTTCAGTTGAAAGAGTTAAACGGCAAGCAGCCGGGACAGGTTTAGGGCTGTTTACACCACAGGGAGATTTCTAAGTGATTTTGGAGGTTTATCCAGGTCCACCAATGGGAGGGTGAGGAGAGCAGGCAGTGGGCAGGGTCGCGCAGAGGGGTGGGGTGGGAGGAACTTGGGCGCGGAGGCGCCAGACTGTAGGGCCAGTAGTGCTCTGGCGGAAAGTCTGCAGAAGACGTGCCCCAGGCAAAGTCGTGGGACTGGATTTCGAGACAGGCTGCCCGGGGCCAGGCCGCTAGTTCCCGGCAGAAACCCTCGCGTCCTGCCGCGCCTGCTTTCGGGAACTCGCGGCGCCGAGCGCACCAGGAAGTGACTCTACCCAGCGGCTGCGATGCGGGCCCTTAGCTTAGTCTTTTCGTTGACAGCCTGCGGGTTGTATTGGTTACAGAAGGTAAGAGGGGTGCGTGAAGTGTCCGAAAACCCGACTTGAATATTCCCTACAGTACAGAAAACTGCTTACTGCGCTAAACTGCCCGCCGGGCGGGGAGTGGGGAAGGTAGGCGCGGCGGGAGGGGACGACCCCACGCTGGCTGCACTTGGGCGCGTCCTGCCCTGCGTCCGTCTGTCTGTGCTCAGACCTCCGGGTTCCCGGCTCCCCTGGCCCTGCAGCCCGCCAAAGTTAAGTAGTTGCCTTTCCTAGTGTCTCTTCTTTTTAGGCTTCTTATGGACTCGGTGGGCAGAACTTGCCCAAAGAGGAAAGGGATGGAGGGGCTGGTGAATGAGGGTCTGGTGGGGGAAGGAAGGACCTGACTGCACGCGGGCTGCAGTCATGAGGGCTGCAGCCACGGATGCGGCAGTAAACCCGTCTGTCCATCTGGTTTAGCCAGGAAGCATGTCTGGGGCCAGGTCACCTGAAAGAAAGGTGAATGGAGAATGTAAGCAGAGTCCTTACATTTGCTCCAAGGAGATCCATGGCTCTGTGACGATCAGACCTACCACATAGTCTCTGCTTTGAACCTCTCTGAGCATTTCAGGCTAGTTCGCTATTCAGCCCTAGAGACTTAGTTTACCTCCATGTCTGGCGGCTTTGGACCCTGGGTGCCCTTTCTGATAAATTCTTGAGGCAGAAATAGATTGTCACAGTCTTTTTTTTTTTTTTTTTGAATCCAAGTATTTACTTAAAAGAGGAAACATTATAAAAACAAAGTAGTCTTTTCTATGAACAAATGCCCCCTCTGTCATCAAGAAACAGATATAACTCACTTTAGTATTACTGTACTGCCTCGAAACATGTATTTCACTACAGAAATTACTGAGTATGATGAGAGGTTCTTTACCAGGAGAGATGTCTTGTTGGCACCTTGAAATAGTAGAGTCCTGCTGTAGACTATATCTGATCATTTGGAGAAGGAAATCTAGAAAGACAAGGGGTACAAGGCAAATGGAACACAGTCATTGTGGCAGTCAGGAGGGAAAGGGGCCACACTTTCCCCAAAAGTCTGGATGTTATGGGGTAGAGATAGCTGTCTTCAGGTACCTCAGCTCCCCTGCCAACCCCACTAAGGCATGCAGCTTACTTCCTTCCTTGCCAGCTGGAGAGACAGTGGCCCTTTCCTGGATGAGCACCGCTCCCTCTCTCTGTAGTGGGGTCTCTTCAGTGGCCCCCTCCAAATCATTCTGTATTCTTTGTCTCCTGTGCCTTCACTCACTTCCTCTCTCTGGCTTTTGCTTTTCCTTATATCAAGTACACACATGTGTCTCACCTTGGAAAAAGGTCTCTCACAGGTCACACATTTAATAATATTAACAAGTGGTCCGGAGTGAGCCTTAAGTTCATCACACTCCAGCAAGCACTGAGGTTAGGAAAGTTTGTGTGTGTGTTTTAATTAATTAATTAGGCTGTATCAGGTCTTAGTTGTGGCACGTGGGATCTTTCGTTCCAGTGCGCCGATTCTCTAGTTGTGGCACACGTGCTCAAATAGTTGTGGTGTGCAGGCTCCAGAGTGCATGGGTTTTAGTAGTTGGAGCACGCAGGCTCTGTAGTTGTTCTGTGCCGGCTTAGTTACTCCGAGGCATGTGGAATCTTAGTTCCCCGACCAGGGATTGAACCCATGTCCCCTACAGGGGAAGGCTGATTCTTAAGCCCTAAACCACCAGGGAAGTCCCTGTGTGCTGTTTTTTAAGTTTCCACATAATTGTTTTTGAGCTTTCCAGGTGGTTCAGTCAGTAAAGAATCTGCCTGCAATACAGGAGACCCACATTTGATCCCTGCATCGGGAAGCTCCCTGGAGAAGGGAATGACTACCCAGTCCAGTATTCTTGCTTGGGAAATCCCTTGGACAGAGGACCCTGGTGGGCTACATTTCATGGGGTCGCAAAGAGTTGGAACCGACTTAGTGACTAAACAACAACAATAATAGTTTTTACCCTCACAACACTCACATGCATTTTTAAATCTTGCCAGGTTTGCAGGTTGGACACATTGAGGCACAAAGAAGTCAAGTGACACACTTTGAATCAGAGCCTGAGGCAGGACGGTGATACATGTTGAACACCTGCTGTGTTAGACCCAGTCCTGAGTGTTTTCCATATATGAGGCCATTTAATTCTTACCACCCAGGACTGATCTCCTTTAGAATGGACTGGTTCGATCTCCTTGCAGTCCAAGGGACTCTCAAGAGTCTTCTCCAGCACCACAGTTCAAAAGCATCAATTCTTCGGATGAGATGGCTGGATGGCATCACCGACTTGATGGACATGAGTTTCGGTGAACTCCAGGAGTTGGTGATGGACAGGGAGGCCTGGCGTGCTGCAGTCCATGGGGTTGCAGAGTCGGACACGACTGAGCGACTGAACTGAACTGAACTGAACTGAATTCTTACCACAACCCTGAAAGGTAGGTGATACCAGTTCTTGTTTTATAGATGGGGACACTGAGATTCATAGCACTTAAATAACCTGCCCAAAGTCATAGAGCTAGTAAGAAGCAGAGCTGGGGTTTGAACATGACCCCAAAGCCCATGTTCTTAATCACATGCCCTTTTCTGGGAATTGGTTGAAGTATGTTTATTTCCAAGGCAAACCATTCAATATCACAGTAATCCAAGTCTGTGCCCTGACTAGTAATGCTGAAGAAACTGAAGTTGAATGGTTCTATGAAGACCTACAAGACCTTCTAGAATGAACACCCAAAAAAGATGTCCTTTTCATTATAGGGGACTGGAATGCAAAAGTAGAAAGTCAAGAAATACCTGGAGTAACAGGCAAATTTGGGCTGAGAGTACAGAATGAAGCAGGGCAAAGGCTAATAGAATTTTGCCAAGCGAACGCACTGGTCATAGCAAATACCCTCTTCCAACAACACAAGAGAAGACTCTACACATGGCCATCACCAGATGGTCAATACTGAAATCAGATTGATTATATTCTTTGCAGCCAAAGATGGAGAAGCTCTATATAGTCAGCAAAAACAAGACTGGGAGCTGACTGTGGCTCAAATTGTGAATTCCTTATTGCCCAATTCAGACTTAAATTTCTTTCTTAAATTAAAGAAAGTAGGGAAACCCACTAGACCATTCAGGTATGACCTAAATCAAATCAGGTCATTATACAATGGAAGTGATTATACAGTGGAAGTGAGAAATAGATTCAAGGGATTAAATCTGATAGACAGAGTGCCTGAAGAACTATGGACGGAGGTTCATGACATTGTACAGGAGGCAGAAATCAAGACCATCCCCAAGAAAAAGAAATGCAAAAAGGCAAACTGGTTGTCTGAGGAGGCCTTACAAATAGCTGTGAAAAGAAGAGAAGTGAAAGGCAGTGGAGAAAAGGAAAGAAATACCCATTTGAATGCAGAGTTCCAAAGTATAGCAAGGAGAGATAAGAAAGCCTTCCTCAGTGATCAATGCAAATAAATAGAGGAAAATAACAGAATGGGAAAGGCTAGCGATCTCTTGAGACAGCAAGAGACACAGATATATAGAACAGTCTTTTGGATTCTGTGGGAGAGGGAGAGGGTGGGATGATTTGGGAGAATGGCATTGAAACATATATAATACCATATATGAAATGAATCACCAGTCCAGGTTCAATGCATGATACTGGATGCTTGGGGCTGGTGCACTAAGATGACCCAGAGGGATGGTACAGGGAGGGAGGAGGGAGGGGGTTCAGGATGGGGAACACGTGTATACCTGTGGCGGATTCATGTTGATGTATGGCAAAACCAATACAATATTGTAAAGTAATTAACCTCCAATTAAAATAAATAAATTTATATTTAAAAAAATTAAAAAAGAAAAAGAAAACTAGAGATACCAAGGGAACATTTCATGCAAAGATGGGCTCAATAAAGGACAGAAATGCTATGGACCTAACAGAAGCAGAAGATATTAAGAAGAGGTGGCAAGAATAAACAAAAGAACTGTACAAAAAAGGTCTTAATGACCCAGATAATCATGATTGTGTGATCACTCACCTAGAGCCAGACATCCCGGAATGAGAAGTCAAGTGGGCCTTAGGAAGTGTCATGACGAACAAGGCTAGTGGAGGTGATGAAATTCCAGTTGAGCTATTTCAAATCCTAAAAGATGATGCTGTGAAAGTGCTGCACTCAATATGCCAGCAAATTTGGAAAACTCAGCAATGGCCGCAGGACTGGAAAAGGTCAGTTTTCATTCCAATCCCAAAGAAAGCCAATGCCGAAGAATGCTCAAACTACCACACAATTGCACTCATCTCACACACTAGTAAAGTAATGCTCAAAATTCTCCAAGCCAGGCTTCAGTAGTAGGTGAACCATGAACCTCCAGATGTTCAAGGTGGTTTTAGAAAAGGCAGAGGAACCAGAGATCAAATTGCCAACATCCGCTGGATCATCAAAAAAGCAAGAAAGTTCCAGGAAAACATCTACTTCTGCTTTATTGATTACACCAAAGCCTTTGACTGTGTAGATCACAACAAACTTTGAAAAATTCTTCAAGTGATGGGAGTATCAGAACACCTTACCTGCCTCTTGAGAAATCTGAATTCAGGTCAAGAAGCAACAGTTAGAACTGGACATGGAACAATAGACTGGTTCCAAGTAAGGAAAAGAGTATGTCAAGGTTATATATTGTCACCCTGCTTATTTAACTTCTATGCAGAATACATCATGAGAAACGCTGGGATGGATGAAGCACAAGCTGGAATCAATATTGCTGGGAGAAATGTCAACAACCTCAGATATGCAAATGACACCACCCTTATGGCAGAAAATGAAGAACTAAAGAGCCTCTTGATGAAAGTGAAAGAGGAGAGTGAAAAAGCTGGCTTAAAACTCAACATTCAGAAAACTAAGATCATGGCATCTGGTCCCATCACTTCACGGCAAATACATGGGGAAAGAATGGAAACGGTGACAGACTTTATTTTTTGGGGCTCCAAAATTATTCCAGATGGTGGCTGCAGCCATGAAATTAAAAGACACTTGCTCCTTGGAAGAAAAGTTACGAGCAAACTGGACAGCATGTTAAACTGCAGAGACATTACTTTGCTAACAAAGGTCCGTCCCAAAGCTATGGTTTTCCCAGTAGTCATGTATGGATGTGAGAGTTGGACTGTGAAGAAAGCTGAGCACCGAAGAATTGATGCTTTTGAACTGCGGTGTTGGAGAAGATTCTTGAGAGTTCCTTGGACTGCAAGGAGATCCAACCAGTCCATTCTAAAGATTAGTCCTGAATGTTCATTGGAAGGACTGATGTTAAAGCTGAAAACTGCAATACTTTGGCCATCTGATGCGAAGAACTGACTCAATGGAAAAGACCCTGATGCTGGGAAAGATTGAGGGCAGGAGGAGAAGGGGACGACAGAGGATGAGATGGCTGGATGGCATCACTGACTCAATGGGCATGAGTTTGAGTAAACTCAGGGAGTTGGTGATGGACAGGAAGGCCTGGCGTGCTGCAGTCCATGGGGTCACAAAGAGTCAGACATAACTGAGGGACTGAACTGAACTGATATTAACACTTGAACTCTGGGCCAACTTACATTTATCCTGTTAGAAATTTAACTCCCCACCACCACCCCCGCCACACACACACACACACACACGGGGCTTCCCTGGTAGCTCAGACGGTAAAGCGTCTGCCTCCAATGTGGGAGACCCAGGTTCGATCCCTGGGTCAGGAAGATCCCCTGGAGAAGGAAATGGCAACCCACTCCAATACTCTTGCCTGGAAAATCCCATGGACTGAGGAGCCTGGTAGGCTATAGTCCATGGGGTCGCAAAGAGTCAGACACGACTGAGCGACTTCAACTCAACAACCCCCCACACACAGAGAAGGCTTCCATGTTATAACAGTTACCTTCTTTAATACTTTGTAAACATGCAAAATGTTATATGGCTAAATATTATAGCACCCATGTCAGCATCCTTTAAATTACCTAGTGATCATGCATGCTAATTTTGTGGTAATAGAGAGAGCCATGGAAGAATCTTTGTTAATAAACCAATTCCATAATTAAACTTTAAATATATTTCATTCTGAATTAAAGTATGACTTAACATGAAATCCAAGGTAGAGGGCAAGGGCAAAAAAGTTATTTCATGACAGATCAGTGAGGTGTCTGAGTCCATTCACGTGTCCTGGGTGTTTAAAAAAGTTACACATCAATGATCATGCACCATTAGGTAAATAGGCAACAACATAGAGTCTTGTGTTGGGAAAAAGGGATTACTTCCTCTTTCCAAAGTGAGGTCGTTCACCTGTTCTAACTCTTCCAGTTTTTGATTCATAGTTACTCCCACTATTCTTTCCCCCTCTGCTCCCTTCCTTTAATATTGTCACCCCACTCAGTCCAATACTGTGTTTAAACATTATGACAGTTGTAATTAACACATACTTAGTTTTTCCCAGGCACTGGACACTGTTCTGAGCTTTACAAACATCATGTCTATTTAATGTTCTGCTAAGTGCTTTTTATTAATTATCCTTTATTAACTCTTGCAGCTACTCTATAAGATAAATGCTATTATTATTTGCATTTTGCAGATGAAAAAGATGTGGATCAGAAAAAAATGATTAACCTGCCAAAGGCCACCTAGCTAGTAGGTGGTGGAGCCAGGGAATTGCCCAGGTCTTCCTGACTCTAGGGTCTGTACTCCTAAGGTCTCAAACTTTCTTTTGTCCCTACTGCCTACCATTTCCCATTGCCTTATTTCCTGTTTTTCTTTGGACTCAGATTTACTGAATGGGTGGGTGCTCTGGCCAAAAGTCATCTCCCTTGGCCACCAAGCTCTGTAATCCCCTGATTCAACTGGGTCACCAGCATGTCATCTTGCTTTCCAAATATTGCCTTTCTCCCAGGTTTTGTCATTTTGCTCTTCTCTTTGCTAAAAGCTCTTTTTTAATCTTGTAGACACTTGACCAAGTCTCTCACCCTGACTTCTCTCCTGAATTGTACTGCTTCTCTACTTACTTGTTAGATGTTCCCACTTGGATGTTTCCCTACCATTTCAAACACGTGCCTCAAACATGATTTTGCTTTTTATTGACCTCTGAGTTTCATCTTAATTTTTCTATGTAAAGACTCCATCAGCTCACAGTCACCTTCACAATAAAGTCCACATTTTACTCAGGCATTAAAGTTCTTGTAGATAACCCTTTGGTGGAACTTTTCAACCTGATTTCCTCTGTTCCCTAAAATGAACTACCATTTTAGCCAGACTGATTGAGCCACTGTCCTCCAAATATCTGATTCACCTCCCTGCCATCTTTTAAGACCCAGTGCATGGTCTGCTTACTATGAGAAACCTTTCCTGAGCACTCATCAGGAACCAGGCATAGGGTGTTATTTCATCTTTTCCTGTGTCCATGCCTGATCTCCTAAATTACTCAATAGATTATGACCTTTGTAACCCCTCTGGTATCTAGTGTGGCACAGTGCCTGGCACATAGTCACTACTTACTAAATATTAGTTGATTGATGGGTTGTTTAGTAGGAGGGTAGAATGGAGAGGGACTGGCCACAAAAATGTATCCAGAGAGCTGAACCCTTTTCTGGAGGACAGATACTATCTTTTCCTCATCTTTTTATATTGGGAGCCATAGCTAGTGCCTGGAGCACAGTAATTGAGTTCAGCCAAGCAGTGACACTGTGCTAGGTGCTGGGTAAACTTTCTAAATGAATGAAGGACTTTTGAAGTTCTGCCTCTGTTTCCCAACTTCTGTTTGTCCACCTTTCCTGCTGGTGAATTTCAGTGTTTCTGTGGTTGTCAGGTACTAAGAGTCCCAGTGCACAGCCCAAGATGCTTCCTCTCCAGAATGGGTCTCTTCTCTAAACCGGGGCTGTTCCCCTGGTATGCCAGAAAACCTCCAGGTTGGTCACAGCTCTTTCTGGACTCAGCATGTAAGGAAAACTTCACCCAGGTGATAGCCAAGAAGCATCAAAGAGGACAGGAAAGTCAGAAGAAACCAAGACATCTTGGACCACTAGATGATTCCTGGCAGGAAAGGTAAGGCCCTTCCCCTTAACAAGTGTGAATCTCTGGGCCTGTTGAAATTCTGTAGGCTTGATGTGCAATGTGGTGTTGCAAGGACTCAGAGGGCACCTCAGGAAGGATACCCAGAACAAATTGAAAACATCTAAGGAATGCTGGTGGAAATGCTTTGGGATTACAGAAAATATTCTTCTCGCCTTTACGTGTGTTTTTGGCAGAAAGGGGATATTAAACTGCGATCTTGTGTCTAAAAAGGTCCAGGATAGGTCTGCTGAAAACAAGGGACTTGGAGATGAGATGGATTAGAAATGAATAGTCTCACTGCAGTCATGCAAATACAAATACACCTCATTTTATGCAACGACTGTATTTTCTAAATCAAATTATATTTTAAAAGTGTTAGGGAGGTGAGCTATTTAAAGGAACCCAACAGTGAAGCCTTTTTGTAATATGATTAATTACCTCCTGATAAATCTGGATTTTTCTTATATTAGGTTTGCCCATCTGTTCAGCTTTGTTAAGCAGATAGCACCAAAACAGGCTCTTCTCCCAGACTCTTATCTCCCCGGGGGCCTGAGAGTTAGGTCTTCTGAATGACAAGTAAAATGCCGGAGCAAATGGCCGCAGGAAGTACTTTTTCGGAGTAAGAGGCTCGGTACATATTTAGATAATGAATTAGGTACCTGGTTTATTTTATTCAAGGCTGGCTGATGTTGTGATCCCACTCTGGAGGCTGAGCTATGAAGAGCAGCTCAAGGTAGGGACCCAGCTCAAGTCTTCACTACTCTATCCCATCAGGTCCTAGACTCGTAGGAAGCTTGGCTGGACAGCTCTACCCAGCTGCCCCAACAGGTCGTTAAAAAAGCAATATGCTAATGAATCTGAAACTTTCACTTCAGGCCAGTTATGTCTGCCAAACACTAGAGCCTTATATCCAAATGCCTGTCCTTTCTTCCTTGATTTTTTTTTTTTTGTGTGTGTGTGGTACTTATAGCTCTGTGTATGTGTGTAGCAACTGTTCTTGCTTCATATATAGCTGCACTTTCCAACACGGGAGCCACTAGCTACATGTGGCTATTTAAATTTAAATACAGTCAATCCTGCTCTAATGCTTGTTTTGAAAATGAGAATTTGTTCCAACAGATTGAGGTCTTAGGGAACAATTTGAAGATAATGCAGATTTCATGTTTGCTTAGGAATGACTTCATCCATAAGAAACACAAGATAAAAGGGTATCCATACCTAGCTGAACTGAGCTGGGTATGAATTCATAAAATGAACACGTGTACACATATCATACATCTCCCGGCTTCCTCAGTTCACTGAGTGTGTTATGAGCCACACCCATTCACATCTGCTGTGAGAACTTTCTGTTCCACCCACATAACGCTCTTTTCACCATCTCATGGTAACTCACAAGTGGACAGCCACTTCCACAAGCGAGTTTCAGGTCTTTGTGGTAACGTGCCATCCCATTTATACATTGCTTAACCATTTAACATGCAGAAAACTGTGTTGTTTTTTATTAGTTTCCTACATTTTCTGTGAGTGTAACTGATAAAGGTTTGGAATGTGAGTGCACAACCCCATTTTCCCATGAGCCCTGTGATTTGTTTGGAGTATTGCGCATAGTATGGAGTAAGAATGCTTGTCATATATGATAGCAGAGCCAACTGTTATTAAAATGAAATAAGATGAAAAATTCAGTTCCTCAGTTGCATGAGTCACTTTTCAAGGGCTCAGTAGCCACCTGTAGCTAGTGTAGGCTGCTGTATTTTAGAGAACATAACACCAGTAGAGAACATTTCCATTATCACAGCAGGTCTACTGGACAGCACTAACATATAGCTGGAGTGTTCAGTCTGAAAGGTCAGATAGAACGATGAGTTTCCACAAGAGCTCACTTCACCTTTTTTCAATACCATGTTAGATCTGTGGCTGTCCCATCATTCTGAGTTCCTTGTCTGCTGAGACCATGACCCAAGGATTCATGAGACCACTTTCTCTCATCCTGTTTGTTTTCTGTTCTTTGAGTTGATACTGCTGAAGTGTTTGTGTCATTGCTTATGTTCTTTTGCAGGTGAAATTTGAAGCTCAGAAGAAAATTTTACAGAGACTAGCATTTTACTTCCAAGGGCTAAATGGAGTCAATATGACAACAACTGGACCCAGATCCAAGGGGCTCTGTTGTTTTCTCCAGCCTATTATACCTCCTGTAAGTCCATACTGCCCTATCCTTTATCTACTAAGTCTCCTTAATAGCTGATAATATCAGCCAATACTTAACTGGGCACTTGCTGGGGACCAGGCTCTATGCTCAGTGAGTAACATGCATCATTGTCTTGTTTTACTGTTTGCAGTCACACTGAGGGGTAGGCACTATCATTTTACAGGTGAATACTTGACGTTCAGTGATTTTATTATTTTTGTCTGCTTTAAATTTTTAATTTTTGGCTGCACTGGGTTTTTGTTGCTGCATACAGGCTTTCTCTGGTCGCAACAAGCAGGGGACTCTTCTTTAGTTGTGTTGTGTGGGTTTCTCATTGTGGTGGCTTCTCTTGTTGGCAGAGCATGGGCACTAGGGAATGCAGGCTTCAGTAGCTGTGGTGCATGGGCTTAGTTGCTCCATGCCATGTGGAATCTTCCTGCAGGGATCAAACCCATGTTCCCTGCATTGGCAGACAGATTCTTAACCACTGCGCCACCAGGGAAACCCAAGAGATTAAATGATTTGCTGAAGGACACACATCTAGAAAGTGCCAGATCTACTTAGGTCGATCTGATGCAAAGCCACTTTTTCAACCAGTACACACTGCTTCCTCCTTAGATCTCAGACTTTGGAAAACTTCTAATGAGGCTGCAGAGAGGCAGAATTTAATTTGTGACAGAGGTTGACAAACTATGGCCCAAAAGCCTCATCTGCCCTGCTGCTTGACTGTAAATAAAGTTTTATTAGAACACAGCTGAGCTCACTTGTTTATGGATTATCTGTGGCTACTTTTGCACTGCCATGGCAGAGTTAAATAGTTGTGATAGGGACCATACAGCATGAAAAGCCTAAAATTACTTACTGTCTGGCCCTTTATTGGGTTTCCCAGATGGCTCAGTGGTAAAGAATCTGCCTTCCAATGCAGGAGATGCCAGAGACATGGGTTTGATCCCTGGGTTGGGAAGATCCCCTGGAGAAGGGAATGGCAAACCACTCCAGTATTCTTGCCTGAAAAATTCCATGGGCAGAGGAGCCTAGCGGGCTATGGCCAGGGGGTCACAGAGAGTTAGACAAAACTAAGCCCACATGCACGCTTCCTTTATTGAAAAAGTTTTTCAGCTCCTGCTTTATGGAAGGGTTGGAGCTCTTTTTCTTCTGTAAAGTGTCTATGGAGTGCTTTTATCTTCTCAGCCATGGACTTTCATGTAGTCATACCTCCCAATCAAGCATCTTTTATTTTTTTCTCATCCAGACAACACTCTCTGATTCTTTGTATTTGTCCTGCTTGGTTTTAATTGACCTGTTGTCCCTATCCTGTCCTTCTGCCTTCTCCAGCCTGTCATTGATGGCTACTGAAATAAGTCCACCTTCTTTGTGAACTGAGGTCCAGGTGGCAATCCGAAGAATGTGGGGTACTACCTGGGAACTTGGAGAGGTCAGCTGGAGTGGCTGCCTAGTAGAAATAAGAAACCAAACACTGAGAGGAAAGAGGAGATTGCAGAGAACAGTCTGTGGGAGTGGAGAGGAGCGGGAAATATGGTAGATTTAAAGGAGAAGGTTGAATTTGAAGCCTTTGATGCCCCATGGACTGTAGCCCCACGAGACTCCTCTGTCCATGGAATTCTCCAGGCAAGAATACTGGAGAGGATTGCCATTCCCTTCTCTAGGGGATCTTCCCAACCCAGGGATCCAATCTGGGTCTCCTGCATTGCAGGCAGCTTCTTTACCATCTGAGCCACCCGGGAAGCCCAAAGGAGAAGGTTAAATTGGAAGCCTTTGACTCAGAGCACGATCACAAGGTTAATTGGAGATGTGGTGTGTATATATACACAATGGAATATTACTCAGCCACAAAAATAATGAAATAAAGCCATTTGCAGCAACATGGATGGACCTAGACATTATCGTATTAAGTGACATAGTTCAGTTCAGATCAGTCACTGAGTTGAGTCCAACTCTTTGTGATCTCCTGAACTGCAGCACGCCAGGCTTCCCTGTCCATCACCAACTCCCGGAATCTACCCAAACCCATGTCCATTGAGTCAGTGATGCCATCCGACCATCTCATCCTCTGTTGTCACCTTCTACTCCTGCCTTCAGTCTTTCCCAGCATCGGGTCTTTTCAAATGAGTCAACACTTCACATGAGGTGGCCAAAGTATTGGAGTTTCAGCTTTAGCATCAGTCCTTCCAGTGAACACCCAAGACTGATCTCCTTTAGGATGGACTGGTTGGATCTCCTTGCAGTCCAAGGGACTCTCAAGAGTCTTCTCCAACACCACAGTTCAAAAGCATCAATTCTTCAGTGCTCAGCTTTCTTTATAATCCAACTCTCACATCCATACATGACTACTGGAAAAACCATAGCCTTGACTAGACGGACCTTTGTTGGCAAAGTAATGTCTCTGCTTTTGAATATGCTATCTAGGTTGGTCATAACTTTCCTTCCAAGGAGTAAGCGTCTTTTAATTTCATGGCTGCAGTCACCGTCTGCAGTGATTTTGGAGCCCAGAAAAATAAAGTCTGACACTGTTTCCACTGTTTCCCCATCTATTTGCCATGAAGTGATGGGACCAGATGCCATGATCTTAGTTTTCTGAATGTTGAGCTTTAAGCCAACTTTTTCACTCTCCTCTTTCACTTCCATCAAGAGGCTCTTTAGTTCTTCTTCACTTTCTGCCATAAGGGTGGTATCATCTGCATATCTGAGGTTATTGATATTTCTCCCGGCAATCTTGATTCCAGCTTGTGCTTCATCCAGCCCAGCGTTTCTCATGATGTATTCTGCATAGAACTTAAATAAGCAGGGTGACAATATACAGCCTTGACATACTCCTTTCCCTACTTGGAACCAGTCTATTGTTCCATGTCCAGGTCTAACTGTTGCTTCTTGACCTGTATACAGATTTCTCAAGAGGCAGGTAAAGTGCTCTGATATTCCCATCACTTAAAGAATTTTCCACAGTTTGTTGTGATCTACACAGTCAAAGGCTTTGGCATAGTCAATACAGCAGAAGTAGATGTTTTCCTGGAACTCTCTTGCTTTTTCGATGATCCAGCGGTTGTTGGCAATTTGATCTCTGGTTCCTCTGCCTTTTCTAAGTCCAGCTTGAACATCTAGAAGTTCACAGTTCACGTATTGCTGAAGACTGGCTTGGAGAATTTTAAGCATTACTTTACTAGTATGTGAGATGAGTGCAATTGTGTGGTAGTTTGAGCATTCTTCAGCATTGCCTTTCTTTGGTATTGGAATGAAAACTGACCTTTTCCAGTCCTGTGGCGACTGCTGAGTTTTCCAAATTTGTTGGCATATTGAGTGCAGCACTCTTACAGCGTCATCTTTCAGGATTTGAAATAGCTCAACTGGAATTTCATCACCTCCACTAGCTTTGTTCGTAATGATGCTTCTTCCTAAGTGACATAAGCTAGACAGATAAAGAAAAATATATTGCTTATATTTAGAATCTAAAAAACAATAATAGAAATGAACTTATTTGCAAACCGGAAATAGACCCACAAACACAAAACAAATTTGTGATTACCAAAGGGGAAAGTGAGGGGAAAGGATAAATTAGTAGTTTGGGATTAACATAGACACACTACTATATATAAAACAGATAACTAACAAGGACCTACTGTGTAGCACAGGTCCTTGTGCTATATATTAGACTCTACTGAATATTCTGTAATAACCTGTAAAGGAAAAGAATCTGATAAAGAACATATATATGTATGTGTGTATGTGTGTATATATCTGAATCACTGTGCTGTACATGTGAAAATAACACAAAATTGTAAATCAACTATACTTCAATTTTAAAAGACATAAAAAACTAAGGTTAGTTGGGGATACTTTTTGGTGAGTAATCATTCTATTATAGTGCTAGCAATCAACCTCCGCCCCCAGCTTTCTTCCTCTAAAAACCATATGCCTGAGACCTAGTAAGCACTTCATCAATGTTAATGCTGATACTGGTGCTCTCTCATTATCATCACTGTTGTCATCATTGTCATCATTATTGTCTTCATTTTATGGTACTTTCTGTACTAACAGTGGTCTGCTGCTTATTAGAGAGATGCCTTTTCTATTTCACATCCCTAAATCCGTGAAAATCAGAGCTTTCTGTGATAAATCTACCTTAAAAGAATTGATAAGGAAGGTGAGTTCTGTGAGGGAAATCACAATGTCATATTTCTGATACTTAGTTCCAGTATCCATTCCCAGATTCCATTCCTGAACTTTCCATTTGCCCATTTTCAATAAATTCACTTGAAAAACCATCTTTTTATATTAGTCACACTGTTTAATATCCATATGCCTTAGACTACAGTTCATTAGGGCAGGCACTTGGGTTTCTTTTTTTCCCCCTGTGTACTGAATTAAATGAGTATATGACGTCAGTGTTCTGTTATTCACTAACAGAAAAACAAAACCCATTACATTTTATTTCCCTCTTAAAATCTGAACACAAAGCATACATTGTCATATCATGCATTTGTGGCAGGAGAGAAAATATTGAGAACTAGCTTTGTTAAGAATAGGTGTTTTAATGGCTAGACTGGGAAGCAGGTTTTTCCTCTGAAAAATGGCCTTGAGCATGAATTAGGTACTTTGCTTCTTCACATCTGCATATGCCTCTTTAGAGGAGAGGATTTGAGTTGCCAGACATTTTCTTCTAAATTATCTTTTAGGAAGAAAACCATGTAAATCAAATTCTTTTTCTTTCCGTAGACAGGGACATGGCCTGTGTACGGTCTAACCATCTGAAAAACATCCCCGAGAAACACAGTCAAGTGGCACAGGTAATAAGGAACAAAGAAAGGTTGGTTGAAGATGACCCGAGGCATAGCAGTCTAACTACAGCAACGCTGATATTTTAATAACAGAGCCGCGTCTAGTGCTGCAGGGGAGGAGGGATTCTGTTCTGAAAGTGTACCTCTTAACGTCAGAGAGAACATTGCTAGTGTTTCATTTCAGAGAGGATGGAGAGGAGAGAGAACTGCATCCGTTATTGCAAATGTCAAATGTCCAAAGAATTTAATAGGGGGGAAATTTAGAACAGAGAGGTACTGATGAGGACAGGATGGCAAGTAGCATGTGTCTGAAATAGTGGGAAGGCTAGTGTTTTCAGCAGAACAAGGTTGAAAACTATAATGAGAGATGTGGGAGTGGGCATAAGACATCTATATCATGACATTTTTACATCCTTCTGTTTCATGTACCCATTATTTACTGAGTACCTACTATGGGTCAGGCACTGTGGTACGTGCTGGGGATTTCGGGGTGACTCAAACATGGTGCCTGCCCTCCTGGAACTTAAGAAGGCAAAACCCTTACTTATGAGGACTAAACAAGACTCCCAACTGACATACTTGTTCCCTATTTATACTTACCAGTATCCATCAGCTTTATGAGACTTGGTGGTTCCTTCTGATAGGATACATCTTGACCTCAAAGATGTCCTGGCCAGGACATAGCTCTCATCACAGGACCATTCTCCAGAAATCTTCCTACATGACCTTTATCAGCATCTTCTCCCATTGTATTCAGTGACTATTCTAAATTCTTACCTCTCCTTGAATTTCCTATCCCATCACGTTTACCCTTGCTTTTGACAGACGGCTGTGCCTGGTTCTTCACTGGAAAATTAAGACCATCAGATGAGAACTCTCTTAGCTACTTCCCCTACCATCTACCAATTTTGCTGAAACCTTACCCCCCTTTTTCCTCCTATCAGTGAAATGCTGTCAGTTCTCCCTGTCCAAGGCTGTTCTTCTTGAAACACCATCTTGGACTCATCTCCTCTCTCCCCAGGATCCTTGCTCCTTCATTACATTCCCTCTTTCTCCTATTTCTTTACCTCTTTTTCCCCACCTCTGTCAGCTCTTTTCTTTTAGTTCATAAGCGTGTTCAGTATCTTTCATCTTTTTTTAAAAAAAAATATGATGGTTCTTGCTTCTGCCCCCAATAATCCCTAGAAATCAATCTTTCCAAAGTTATCAGTGACCTCTGTTTTGCCAAATTTAATGGAAACTTTCTGCCTGTAATTAATTCAATTTTTCTCTGCCTTTGGCACCACTTCTTATTCTTATTTTCCTCCTTGGGAACACTGTTTTTGTTTGGTTTCTTTGATACCATTCTCTGATGGTTTTCCTCCTGTTTCACTGGCCAAAATCTCTTAGTCTTTCTCATGAGATCTTTTTCTCATTTTCTTTCCCATGATAGGTGTTGGTGTCCTCCAGGACTCTGCCCTTGGCCTTCTTTTTGAATATATTCACGGGAAACTGCACAGCCCTATAGCTGATGATTGGAATCAGTCAGTTCAGTCACTTTGTTGTGTCCAACTCTTTGCGACCCCATGGACTGCAGCACACCAGCCTTCCCTGTCCATCACCAACTCCCAGATTTTACTCAAACTCATGTCCATTGAGTCGGTGATGCCATCCAACCATCTCATCCTCTCTCATTTCTTTCTCCTCCTGCCTTCAATCTTTCCCAGCATCAAGGTCTTTTCAAATGAGTCAGTTCTTCCCATCAGGTGGCCAAAGGATTGGAGTTTCAGCTTCAGCATCAGTCCTTCCAATGAACACCCAGGACTGATTTCCTTTAGGATGGACTGGTTGGATCTCCTTGCAGTCCAAAGGACTCTCAAGAGTCTTCTCCAACACCACAGTTCAAAAGCATCAGTTCTTCAGCACTCAGCTTTCTTTATAGTCCAACTCTCACATCCATACATGACGACTGGAAAAACCATAGCCTTGACTAGACGGATGGATGATTGGAATGCCCACCTATAAATTGACAACTCCTAAACTTACATTTTCATTCCAGCTCCCTCTTGAGCATTGTCCTGCAGAGCTCTTCAAGTCAGTGTTGGCCCACATCAAGATTTCTCAACCTCTACTCTATTTACATTCTGAATTGAATAATTATTTATCATTTGGGGCTGTTAGGTGCACTGTAGGATGTTAGCAGCATCCCTGGCCTCTGCCCTTAGGGGCCATCAATCAGTTGTGACAGCCAAAAACGTCTCCAGATATCTTCTGTGCAGTACAATCACCTCTGGTTGAGAACCATTGCCCTAAACTAAATATATCCTCTTCCGTTTCCAAGTGTGCCATTTTTTGTCACCTTAGTAAATGGTAGCAACGTGTACTAGAAACATACGTCATCTTTGCCTTCTCTGTCTTTTTTATGGCTGGGCCATGCAGCTTCCAGGATCTTAGTTCCCCAGCTAAGGATCGAACCCATGCTCCCTGCAGTGGAAGTGCAGAGCCCTAACCACTAGGCCAGTAGGGAATTACCCTAGATTCCTCTGTCTTAATCCCACCTCTTCCTCCTCAGCCACATCTAATTATCTCCAAGTCCTTTTAGTTTTCCTTTCCCTTTTTTTTTTTTTTTTTGGTGCTGTGGGGCAGCGAGGGGTGGGGTTGTTTGGTTTTGTTCTTATTTATTTATTGGGTTCAGTTTTTCTTTCTAAAAAAAAATCTTGACTCCACCCTCTTCTTTCTGTTTCCACCACCATTATCACTATCATGATCACTACCACTCCAGTCCAAGCTTCCATCTTCTCTCAGACTGCTGCAGTAGCTTCTAAGTTGGTCTCACTATTATTTCGGGTCTGTTTGTTATGCATGTGTGTGTTCTTACACACATGGGTCTTCTCTTCCTGGGTTGGGAAGATCCCCTGGAGAAGGAAATGGCAATGCACTCCAATATTCTTGCTGTTCTCGTTCCAGTTTTGTTTGACTCTTTGCTACCTATGGACTGTAGCCGGCCAGGCTCCTCTGTCCATGGGATTCTCCAGGCAAGAATACTGGAGTGGGTTGCCATGCCTTCCTCCAGGGGATCTTCCCCATCTGGGGATTGAAGCTGTGTCTCCTGCATTGCAGATTCTTTACCCACTGAGCCACCTGGGAAGCCCCTATATTGTTATGATCCTATAAATATTCATTCCTGAGCTAAGTAGATGTATTAAGATTTTGTTTCCTTTATTGTACTATTTTTTCTTTCATTTTGTATTATGAACACTACCTGTGGTGGATTCATGTCAATGTATGGCAAAACCAATACAGTATTGTAAAGTAAAAAAATAAAAAATTTAAAAAACAACAACAAAAAAAAATAAAACAAAGAAATAAAGTATAGAATGGTATAACAAACCACATATACCCATTACCAAGCTTCAATAACTATCAACACGTGACCCAACTTGTTTTCGCTGTACTCTCACCCACTTTCCACTAACCCCTTTGGATTTGTTTGAGGCAAATTCTAGGCATTATATTATATAATATGCAAATACTGCAGCTTGAGTTTTAACAGAAAGGACTTAAAGTTTTAAACATAATTTCATACTCTTGTCACACCTGAAAATAAGCATTTATCCCTTAGTATCGTCAAATACCTAGTAAATGTTCAGATTTGGCACTATATTATCTCATAAAAGGGGCTTCCCTGGTGGCTCAGATGGTAAAGAGTCTGCCTGCAGTGCGGGAGACCTGGGTTTGATCCCTGGGTCGGGAAGATCCCCTGGAGAAGGAAATGGCAATGCACTCCAATATTCTTGCTTAGAAAATCCCATGGATGGAGGAGCCTGGCAGGCTATAGTCTCTGGGGTCGCAAAGAGTTGGACACGACTGAGTGATTTTACTTTCTTTCTTATCTCAAAAAGCTTGATTGTTATAGTTGGTTTGTTCAAACCAAGATTCAAGCAATGTATACACATTGCATTTAATTAACATGTCTCTTTAGCCTCTTAATTTATAAGTATCCTTCCCTATTAATTTCTTTGTCCCTGCAGTTTACTTTTTAAAGAAACTGCTTTGTATTCCTGTGGAGATTCTCACTTTCTGGATTTTGCTGATTGAATCTCCTTGATATCATTGAGTGTTATTCCTCTATCCCCTGTATTTACTATGAGCTGGTAGATGTAGAGTGTTTATCAGAATCATGTTTGATTTTGGTCAAGAATGTTTTTATACACAATGTCTAATGGGCTGCCTTTTGGTGATGTTAAGATTGAACCATTGATTCAGGTATCATCAGTCTCATCCACTCATTGAAAAGTTCCCTGTCAGCTTTTCACCTAATGGTTTAGCTCTCTTTGGTGATCATTGCCTAGATCCATTATTTCAGAAAGGGGTTACAGTGTAATGATATTCTAAATTTATCAGTTATTAGTGAAAATCCTTATAGAAATAACTTTTCCCTACCAATCCTTTGATTACTCTAAGGTACTCTTACAAGAAAGGCAGGATAAATCCTTGTTTCTTTGTCCTTCCTCAAAAGATGATCAGGTAAATGTGTTTGTTTTGGTACCATTATGAATCATAAATTTTTTTTAGCATACTCGATATATTTCAATCTACTACAGCTACTAGAGTTTTCTTGGTACTCAAAATATTCCATTTTTGGCCAATTGAAACTTCTTTAGTTTGCTTATGAACCCTAGATGGCCCTGATAGTTCTAGAATGATATTTCTAGCACATCTAGTCCATTTTCTGTTTAGGAGCTGAAATCAGCCGTTTCTTCAAGGAATCCTTGTCTCGTTTAATGGGAAATGGTAGGGTGCTAGGTGGGTGCTTATTTATACTAAGTTGGTCATATTTCAAAGCCTCTTAAGTGGACAGTGCTAGAAAATATTTTTTAAAAAAGAAAATGTGAATTTATAGCCATATACCCAAATCAAATTAAAAATTACAGAGTTTTTACTTAAATTCTTTGATTTTACATTTTTATCTCCTGTCTCTTATAGTAAAAACTTTAGTCCTGACAGCATTAGCATAATTACAGTTTACCCTTGAACAAGGTCATGGTTAGGGGTGCCAACCCCAGTGCAGTTAAAAATCCACCTTTTATCTGTGATTTTTCATCTGTGGATTCAACTAGCCATGCATCATATAGTCCTGTAGTACAGGTTTAGTGAAAAGAATCCTCCTATAAGTGGACCTATGAAGTTCAAACCTGTATTGTTTAAGGGTCAGCTGTACCTATTTATTCTATACAAGTCTTTATGTACAATTTCAGAACGGTCGTACTAATATTACTAACAAATGGTTACTGAAAAGAGTTTGAGATCTCTGTCCAGTTCCTTTTGTCAAATTATTGTGACTGTGAAGGAATTCATCTCTTTGTAGTTACATCACCAACTTGACACTTGATACATGGGTTTTGTTTTTTTTTTTACTTTTTCCTTCTGATTGAATTCTTAAAATAATTTTATAAGATATTTACATGGTTTCAAAGTCAAATCTACAAAATGAAGGTGTATGTAGAGAGTTCTAGCTTTTATCTCTGCCCTGTCTACCCAGTTCCCTTCCTTCGTCTAAGGGTGACATTATTATTCACTTTTATTTATTTGTGAAAAATGGAAACATATTTGTATCTCCCCCTTTCTTAGCTAAAAGGTAGCTTAATGTGAACATGGTTCTGTATCTTTAAAAAAAATTAATTTATTTATTTTAATTGGAGGCTGATTACTTTACAATATTATAGTGGTTTTTGCCATACATTGACATGAATCAGCCATGGGTGTACATATGTTCCCCATCCTGAACCCCCCTCCCACCTCCCTCCCCATCCCATCCCTCAGGGTCATCCCAGTGCACCAGCCCTGAGAACCCTGTCTCATGCATTGAACCTGGACTGGCGATCTATTTCACATGTGATAATATACATGTTTCAATGCTATTCTCTCAAATCATTCCACCCTGGCCTTTTCCCACAGAGTCCAAAAGTCTGTTCTTTATATCTGTGTCTCTTTTGCTGTCTCACATATAGGGTCATTGTTACCATCTTCCTAAATTCCATATATATGCATTAATATACTGTATTGGTGTTTTTCTTCCTGACTTACTTCACACTGTATAATAGGCTCCAGTTTCATCCACCTCATTAGAACTGTTCAAATGTGTTCTTTTTAATAGCTGATTCCATTGTGTGATATTGTAATATTCCATTGTGTATATGTACCACAGCTTTCTTATCCATTCGTCTGCTGATGGACATCTAGGTTGCTTCCATGTCCTAGCTGTTATAAACAGTGGTGTGATGAACATTGGGGTACACATTTCTCTTTCAATTCTGGTTTCCTCAGTGTGTATGCCCAGTTTTTTTTTCCATTTAATAATGTACTTCCTTAAAAAAAATAGCTGCTTAGTTTTATGTAGTGTGATGAATTTAAAAATTTTTGGTTTCATTGGCTTGATTAATTACATCATTTTCTCATTGGCTTAGTTTTCTATGACCCTATTGCTTTTTGTTTCTTCTAAGTGCTCTAAGAGCTCTATTGAACATTCATCAATATTATCCATATGGTCAAAAACTTGAGTTTAGTTTTTTTCCCTGAAGAGCTTTTTTTCTGGAGAATCCATGCTAGGCTCCTGAGGGCTTCTGCCTGACTGTTACCTTGGGACTCCTTTTGCTGTTCTCCTCCTGTCCTTCCCCCTGTTTCTGAGATCCTCTGTCTTTTCCTGGTTTACACCTCATTTGGCTAGAATACAACCTCCATTAGCTTCCTGAGGAAGGATGCCCAGGAATAAGAGTCTTTGCATGTCTATAAATGTCTTCATTCTTTCCTGACATGTGATTGAAAGTTTTTCTAGATTTCAAATTCTAGATTTGAATCATTTTCCTTTATAAATTTGAAGGCATGGTTTCATTGTCATCTGACTGCTAGTGTGGTTTAAATCTAAATGCTACTTGAAGTTCTATTTCTTTGTAGATAACCTCTCCCCTCTTTTTCTGTCTAGAAACTTTTAGGAAATCTCTTTATCCCTGAAACTTCATGACCATGTGGCTCTTCTTTCACTCATGGTGGTGGCACTTTGTAGCCTTTGTTAACCTGGAAGCTAGTACTTTCAGATGTAGGGAATTTTCCTGTGTTATTTCTTTAAATGTTTTTTTATTTTTATTTTTTGTCCATGCCACTCAGCTCATGGGATCTTAATTCCCTGACCAGGGGTCGAACCCTGGCCTCTGCAGTGAAACCGCCAAGTCCTAACCACTGGACTGCCAGGGAATTCCCTATTTTTATTTTATTTTTTGAAGTATAGTTGATTTACAATGTTGTATTAGTTTCAGGTATACAGCAAACTGATTCATATATATTCTTTATCATATTCTTTTCCTTTATAGGTTATTATAAGATATTGAATATAGTTCCTTGTACTATATAGCAGATCCTTGTTGCTTATCTATTTTATATGTAGTAGTGTGTATAAGTTAATTCCAAACTCCTAATTTATCCCTCCCCCAATCCTTCCCCTTAGATAAGTTTGTTTTTATATCTGTGACTCTTTCTATTTTGTAAATAAGTTAGATTGTATCATTTCTTTGAGATTCAACATATAAGTGATAGCATATTATATTTATCTTTTTCTGTCTGACTTAATATGGTAATCTCTAAGCTTATTTTGGAATGTGAAGTCAAATGTGCCTTAGGAAGCATCACTAAGAACAAAGCTAGAGGAGGTGATGGAATTCCAGTTGAGCTATTTAAAATCCTAAAAGATGATTCTGTGAAAGTGCTGCACTCAATATGCCAGCAAATTGGGAAAACTCAGCAGTGGCTACAGGACTGGAAAAGGTCAGTTTTCATTCCAATTCCAAAGAAAGGTAGTGCCAAAGAATGCTCAAACTACCATACAATTGCACTTATCTCGCACGCTAGTAAAATAATGCTTAAAATTCTCCAAGCCACGCTTTAGCAATACGTGAACTGTGAAATTCCAGATGTTCAAGCTGGTTTTAGAAAAGGCAGAGGAACCAGAGATCAAATTGCCAACATCCGCTGGATCATGGAAAAAGCAAGAGAGTTCCAGAAAAACATCTATTTCTGCTTTATTGACTATGCCAAGGCCTTTGACTGTGTGGATCACAATCAACTGTGGAGAATTCTGAAAGAGATGGGAATACCAGACCTCCTGACCTGCCTCTTGGGAAATCTGTATGCAGGTCAGGAAGCAACAGTTAGAACTGGACATGGAACAACAGACTGGTTCCAAATAGGAAAAGGAGTACGTCAAGGCTGTATATTGTCACCCTGCTTATTTAAATTATATGCAGAGGACATCATGAGAAATGCTGGACTGGAAGAAGTACAGGCTGGAATCAAGATTGCCAGGAGAAATATCAATAACCTCAGATTTGCAGATTTGCCACCCTTATGGCAGAAAGTGAAGAAGAACTAAAGAGCCTCTTGATGAAAGTGAAAGAGGAGAGTGAAAAAGTTGGCTTAAAGCTCAACATTCAGAAAATGAAGATCATGGCATCTGGTCCCATCACTTCATGGCAAATAGATGGAGAAACAGTGGAAACAATGGCTGACTTTATTTTTCTGGGCTCCAAAATCACTGCAAATGGTGACTGCAGCCATGAAATTAAAAGATGCTTACTCCTTGGAAGGAAAGTTATGACAAATCTAGATAGCATATTGAAAAGCAGAGACATTACTTTGCCAACAAAGGTCCATCTAGTCAAGGCTGTGGTTTTTCTAGTGGTCATGTATGGACGTAAGAGTTGGATTATAAAGAAAGCTGAGCACCAAAGAATTAATGTTTTTGAACTGTGGTGTTGGAGAAGATTCTTGAGAGTCCCTTGGACTGCAAGGAGATCCAACCAGTCCATTCTAGAGGAAATCAGTCCTGAATATTCATTGGAAAGACTGATGTTGAAGCTGAAACTCCAAAACTTTGGCCACCTGATGTGAAGAACTGACTCATTTGAAAAGACCCTGATGCTGGGAAAGATTGAAGGCAGGAGGAGAAGGGGACAACAAAGGATGAGTTGGTTGGATGGCATCACCGACTCAATGGACATGGGTTTGGGTGAACTCCAGGAGTTGGTGATGGACAGGGTGGCCTGGTATGCTACAGTTCATGGGGTCGCAAAGAGTCACACACGACTGAGTGACTGAACTGAACTAGGCTTATCCCTGTTGCTGAAAATGGCATTATTTCATTCTTTTTTTAATGGCTGAGTAGCATTACATTGTATACGTGTATATATCGTATCTTTATCCACTCATCTGTTGATGAACTTTTGGATTGCTTCCATGTCTTGGCTGTTGTAAACAATGCTGCTATGGACATTGGGGTGCATGTATATTTTCAAATTATAGTTTTATCCAGATATGTGCCCAGGAGTAGGGTTGCTGAATCATATAGAAACTCTATTTTTAGTCTTTTAAGGAATCTCCATACTGTTTCCATAGTGGTTGCACCAATCATTCCTACCAACAATGTAGTAGGGTTTCCTTTTCTCTACACTGCATCCAGCATTTACTATTTGTAGATTTTTTGAAGATGGGCATTCTGACTGGTGTGATATATTATTATTTGAATTATATCCTTTCTCTCATTTTATATGTTCTCTCTATACTGCCTGTTATTTAGACTTTGGACTTCACAAATGAATTCTGTAGTCTGCTACTCACTCTTCTATTTGCCATCTCTTTCCCCATTTGTTCTTTTCATGAAAATTTCTTGACATAAATGCCAACATTTTTATTGTTTTTTTCCTACTACCTTTTAATTTTCAAAAGCTTTTCTTGTTCTCTCATTGTTCCTTTTGTATAGCATCTTCTTTTTTTTAGTAATATATGTGTATATATATATATATTTTGTTGTTGTTGTTCAGTTGCCAAGTCATGTCCGACTCTTTGTGACTCCATGGAAGCATGCCAGGCTTCCCTGCCCCTTACCATCTCTTGGAGTTTGCCCAAGTTCATGTTCATATATATACATATATATAAATATATATATTTTGCTTTTTTTCCCCTGTTCACTGAATTATCTGCTTCCTTTAGGAATATTTTTTTCTTGTTTGTTTTGGGTACTGTCTTTTGCAATGGAGGCTTTAATCAAATAGCTGGTTGGTATTTGCCTGACTTCATATTTTAAAATGAGGCCTTAAAAAATTGATTGGCAATTCATCTTAAATGGGCTTGTTGATTCTTGGCTTCACTGCTGGTGCTTATGGGTGGGGGCCCATGTCTCTGTCTTGGGAGATCATTACTCTGAGACTTTTCAGTTTCTTGAGAGAATTTATATTAAATTTTCTTTTTTTAAATTAAATTTAATTTATTTTCATTGGAGGCTAATTACTTTACAATATTGTATTGGTTCTGCCACACATCAACATGAATCCGCCAGATGTATATTGAATTTCCCAGTGTCCATTGCTCTGCCACCACTCTGCCTGGTATTGCCAAATTCAGAGCTTTTATGTGTTCATTTTCTCCCGAAGAAAAAAGAATCCCCAATCTCCTGCTATAGAAGGATAGAGGTTTTTGGTAGGATGAGGTTACTTACCAGTTCTATGTCCAGACTTTCAACTAAATCCTGTGTTTAGCTCTATACCTTATTCCACCTCTGCCTCCTATAATGCCTTGCACTTCAAGTTTCAGTCTTTCCAGCTTGTGTGGAGCAGATAAGCTTTATATCTCATCAGATCCCCGTTTGTAGGTAGTCCAGATGTAGCTTCCTTCATCTTGCTAAGTCAGTTGCCACTACAGTCTGCTTTGCATCTTTTAAAACTTTATTTAGTTTGCTCTTGTTGTCTTCTCTCCCGTTATCTCTGTTCTTTCTTTCATTTATTCATTCAACAAGTTCAGTTGAGTACCAAGTGCCAGGCACTGTTCTGGGTACTTAGGATATAATAATGAAGAAAATATCCCTTCCCTTGTGGGACTTACGTTTTAGTAGGGGGAGACAGATGTTAAAAAATAATAAAGAAAATTATATAATATATTAGAAAGTGATAAGTATGGCTGTGGTCTGAATGTTTATGTCCCTCCAAATTTTATATGTTGAAATCTTAACCCTCAGAGTAATAGTATTAGGAGGGTGGGGCCTTTGGGGGTTACTTAGATCATGAAAATGGAGTTCTCATGAAAGAAATTGTGCCCTTATAAAAGAAGCCCCGAAGAACTAGGTTGTCCCGCCTGCCATGTGAGGTTACAGTGAAAAGACAGCCATCAGTGAGGAAACTGTCACCAGACACTGAATCTGCCAGTATCTTTAGTTTGGATTTCCCAGTCTCCAGAACTGAGAAATTTTTGTGCTTTATAAGTCACTTAGTTTATGGTGATTTTGTTTTAGCAGTCCAGACAGACTAAGAAAAATGCCATGGGAAGCCTACAGCAGGATAAGGAGGATAAGAATTCATAGGTTTGGAGGAAATGTGGGTTGTAGTTTTAAATGGGATCAAGGCAGGCTTCACTGAGAAGCCTGAATACTTGGCATATATACTGATACTGATACTTGAATAAATCAGTTTTCAACCCCTTCCTGACCGAGGGATCAAATCCAGGTCTTCCAAGTTGCAGGCAGATTCTTTACCATCTTTTATTTTTTCATAGGAGACATTTAGCAGTGTTAGAGAAATTTTTGGCTGTCACCACTGGGGGGTGGTTGGGCAGTGCTGCTGGTATCTGTTTAGTTAGTAGAGGCCAAGGGTGCTGTTAAACATTCTGCAATGCAAGGAATTGATGATAACGCCAAGGTTGGGAAGCTTTGGAATTAAGACTTAAAGGAAGTGAGGGTATCTGCCATGTGGAGGTGAGGGAAGACCATTCTAGGCAAAGAGAACAGCCATGGCAAAAGCCCTAAGGTGGGAGTGTGGCATGCTTTCTGGAGGAACTGAAGGTACACCCAGAAGAGGAACAGGAGATGAGGTAAGATGATTAATATGGGCCAGAACATGTAGTACCTTAGAGGTCGTTGTGGGGACTTTGGCTTTTATTCTGAGCTATTGGAAGTTGGTGGGTCAAGATGAGGACTGCGAATTAACCATAGGGACCATTAGTGACTGCAGCAGAAGCTGTTTTGGTGGAGTAGTGGGGACCTGATTCAAGTGGGTGAATAGGAAGTGAGGAATGGGAGGCAGTGAGTATAGACAGTTCTTGTGAGAGTTTTGATTCAAGGAGGAACAGAGAGATGGAACAGTGGCTGCTGGGGAAAGTGGGGTCAAGAAGGTTACTTTTCTTTCTAAAGGTAGGAGAGTAAGAAAGGCATGCTTGTGTATTGATGGGAATGATCCCGTAGTGAGGGGTGAAAATGATGCAGGAGAGAAAGAAGGGAGAATTGGTGGAGCAATGAGTTTCAAGAAGTTTATGTTTTTTATTCCTGTTTCATTTAGTGGGATTTTTAAGAGGAATAGTCTGTTATTTTAACCAAAAGGCCCTTTCACTCTTAAAAAAATTATTTTATTGAGGTATAATTGACATGCAGCATTGCATAAGTTTAGGGTGTACAGTGTGTTGATTTGATGCATTTATGCAGTTGACCCTTGAACGACACAGGGATTGGGCACTGACATTCTGCAGTTGAAAATCCACCTATAACTTTATAGTCAGCCCTCCATATCCTTGGTTTTCCCATATCTGTGGTTCCAGGTCTCGAGATCAACTAACCTCAGATTAAAATAACCACAGATAGTGTAGTACTTCTTTATTGAAAAAGATCCACATGTAAGTGCACTCACATAGTTCAAACCCATGTTGTTCAAGGGTCAACTGTATATTGTAATATGAAACTGGGCATTCCCATGTAAGAATAAGAGTTTCAGCCTCTGTTTTGTAAATAAACCAAGGCCTTGGCTCATACAGTGGAGAAGCTGTATTTCATATTTACTTACCCATTATCTTCCAGGTCAGATTCAGTTTTTCAGTTCCCATCCTTCTAGGACCTCAACGACATTTGAATTTTGCCTCCAGAAAACCAGCAAGTAAACAGCAGTTGAACCAGTCTTTTTTTATTTTAACAATTAAAAAAAAATATTTATTTTTTGTCTGCATTGGATCTTCGTTGCAATTCGTGGGCTCCTCATTGCATCATGCAGGCTCAGTAGTGTGGCACTTGGGCTTAGTTGCCGTGTGGCATGTGGGACACTGGTTCCCCAACCAGGGATTGAACCCGTGTCCCCTTAATTGGAAGGTGAATTCTTAACCATGAGGCTACCAGGGAAGTCCCTGAACCAGTCTTTCTTTAAATCACCAACTTCAAAATTAGGGAAAATATGTTCAGTATAGTTAAGCATCTTATGTCGCATTTATATGAAATTATAGCAAAAGTAATCAAGTGCACCCTTAATTGATTTTTACCCTTTCAGGCAGTACTGGTTTCTGGTGTAACTCTCCTTTCCATGCACAATTTTGGGTTTGTTTGAAAATAGAGTGGACCCCAAACACATGTATTATGAAAACAAGAGGACCTAGTAAATCAGATAATGTGTCCTGTTGTCGTAGCAACTGGCTTTTGTTTGAAGGTTGGCTTTAAGGATTTTTGATATCTCAACAACTCAATCAGGATTGCTTTTGACCTGTGTTTACCAGGACAAAATGAAGGATCTGACTAAGCTATGGTAGAGTTGGTACCTGGTTACATGAAGAAATACAGAAACCATGGGCTTACATTAGGAGGTTATCATAAAAATGGAATTATAGCAGCTTAGTAGTATATTAGGAATTGCTTCCAGGAGGAATTCACAGAAATGGAAGATTATTGTATGCCACATTATGCATACAATAAACTGAGATTCTACATACAAATACCTTTCCTGTTCTTTCATACCTTCTCTCAATAATAATTATTGAGCATCTGTTGTATGCTAGACTCAGGGTACAATTCTGTGTCTTCATGGAGCATACTGTTTGAGCTACAATGGGTAGGATCCCTCTGTGAGGTCATAGGCAGAAATCATATTTCTTATATCACTGCATTAGTTTGCTAGGGGTGCCATAACAAAATACTGCACAGACCGGGTGGCTTAAACAACATAAACTTGTTTTCTCATAGTTCTGGAGGCTGGAAGTGCCCAGATCAATGTGTCAGCAGGTTTGGTTTCTTTGGAGGCCTCTTTCCTTGGCTTTCAGATGGCTGCCTTTCTGCTGTGTTCTCATGTGGCCTTTCCTCTGTGCACATGTGCATCCCCAATGTCTCTGTGTATCCAATTTCCTTTTCATATGGAGATAACAGTCAGATTAGATTAGGGCCTACCCTAATTGCCTCATTTTAACTTAATCATGTCTTTAAAGGCCCTATTTCCAAACATAGTCACATTCTGATGTATTCGGGGTTAGGACTTCAATGTATGAATCCAAGGGAGACACAGTTTAGCTCATAATACTGTATCCTCTGGACCCTCAAAATTCATGTTCTTCTCATATGCAAATACAATCATGCCCATCCCAGCAGCCCAAAATTCTTAACCCATTCCAGCATCAATTCTTAAGTCCTAAATCTTATCTAAATGAAATGTGGATGAGAGATACCAATCAAAGTATAAGTCATCCTGGGCTTCCCAGGTGGCTGGACAGAGGAGCCTGGCAGGCTATAGTCCATGGGGTCACAAAGAGTTGCATACAACTGAGCAACTGAGCATGCATGTGCAGCCCAGGAAGCCCTCACTTACATTGGGCTTCCCAGCTGGCATAGTGGTAAAGAATCTGCCTGCAATGCAGGAGATGGGGATTTGATCCCTGGGTTGGGAAGATGCCATGGAGTAAGAAATAGCAACCCTGTCCAGTTTTCTTGCCTGGAAAATTGCATGGACAGAGGGGCCTGGCAGGCTGCAGTCCATGTGGTCGCAAAGAGTTGGACATGACTAAGTGAGTGCACACACACATAATTCATCCTAAGACAGGCTTTCTCTTTAGCTGTGAACCTGTGAAATGGAACAAGTTAACTGCTTCCCAAGTGTGGGAAGCAGAGGATAGTCATTCCCATTCCAAAAGGAACAAATTGGAAACAAGAAAGGGGTCACAGGTCCCAAGCAAATTTGAAGCCTAGCAGGAAAATTCCATTTTAAGGCTCAAGAATAATCCTCTTTGGGTTAATACTGTCCTCCAGGCCCACTGGTGTGGTGGGCCCACTCGAGTGGCAGCCTTGCCGACTGAAACCACTGGGGTTCAGACACCCTAATGGCCTCATTTCAACTTAATCATCTCTTTAAAGACCTCATCTTCAAATCTAGTCACATTCTGAGGTACTGAGGGTTCAACATTTGAATTAAAGGGGAGGGATGTATTTTAGCCCATAGCAGTCACTCAGCATGAGTAATCAGCTGTCAAACTTTGTAAGTTTTGCCTGTATAATAATACTGTTTTCTTCCAGTACTATGAAGTATTCCTTTGACAGTCCCCACTAGGGCCCTGCCTTCTGTTTCGTGAAGGTGGCTACTGGCGTGAGCTCATAGTCTGCACCAATAGCCAAGGGCACACAGTGGCCATCGTCATTTTTCATCCCTAGGAATTAATGCAGAGACTCAAGGAATGACAAGGGGCAGCTTCTATAGTAATCCTTACTATCAGTATGCTGTAGTTGGTGTTGAGAGGTTTCAGGGTAAATAGCAGATACAAAGCATCCATGGAACATTTGTATGCATTAGAAGGGTTAGGGATGATGATGAGGAGGAGATGGCCAGGATTCTCTTAACCATGCTGCTGGCATAATCAAACCAAAGGGACAGGCTCCATTACCAAGTTAGTTATCACGGAAGGACTTCTAAGGTGTTTCACAAGAACTTTGCCCACGGAAGTTATTAGGTGCTCTACCAAATTCAAAAAGCCAATTTAATAGAGACTAGAATATAGAGCTTCTCCAGTGGCTCAGATGGTAAAGAATACACCTGCAATGCAGGAGACCTGGGTTTGATCCCTAAGTCTAGAAGATCCCCTGGAGAAGGAAATGGCAACGCACTCAATATTCTTGCCTGGAGAATTACATGGACAGAGGAGCCTGGAGGGCTACAGTCCAAGGGGTCGCAAAGAGTCAGACGTGACTGAGAGACTAATACTTTCACTTTTTTTTTCATAATATGGTCAGAATTTCATAATCCACATGATACTTTTACATTTGTAATACACTTAGAACTTTCAAACATTCCAACATTAAAACATTCTTAAGTGATCATCTCAAGTAATTTGTGAAGTAGACTAGAGAAGGAGAGGGTGGCATAGAGGTACCTGAGGTTAAAGGGCCAGTAAATAAATGCTAAGAGCCAACTCATTGGAAAAGACCCCGATACTGGGAAAGATTGAGGGCAGGAGGAGAAGAGGGTGACAGAGGATGAGATGGTTGGATAGGATCATCAAATCAATGGACATGAGTTAGAGCAAGCTCTGGGAGATGGTGAAGAACAGGGAAGGCTGGCATACTGTAGTCCATGGGGTTGCAGAGTCGGACACGACTTAAGAGACTAACAACAACAACAGAATAGCAAGGCTAAGGCTTGAACCTACACCACTGATTCCTGGCCTTTTAGCTCTAGAGCTCAAACATTGCTTATTGTCATATGTCCTGGTGCCAAGCTAATGGATAGGGCTCTCTGTAGTGATAACAAGAATTTTAAAACATTTGGGACTCGAAGAAAGGATTTAGTTACTATGGTCATTCTCTTCCATGCCCTTTCTTTCCTTTCTCCTAAGATGCATGTCTTCTGAGATGGCATTTGGATGGGTGGGTGGGGTATTTGAAACAGAGAAGTATGAAGCAAATTGAAAGATCATTGTTTACTTGAGATGGAACAAAAGCTTAGTTTAGCTCCTTGGTTACAACAAATATAAGCGTCACAGTTTCTTTAGAGAATTATTAAAGATGCTCAAACCAGAGAAAGTGCCATGTCTATGGCACTTTAGGATTTGTCAAAACCCAATAAGCAAAGCAATGCTTCTGCTGAAAAGTGAAAATAACATTTTTTTTTTTTTGGTTCTACAGAACATTGCTTTATGTTAGGTGTTATTTATAATAGGATTTGAGAAATGTACCTTCTTGTCTGACTGCTGCATGGCTGATTACCATAGAGCTTGGAGAGAAAATTATCAGAGATGAGTTTTTCTTGACTCCTGATTTTGTGCTGTGGGCATGAGGAGCTCTCTGTTCAGGAGGAGCTCTCTGTTCAGAAGGAAGCTGTAAAGGAGTTTTTCACCAAAGGGCCAGGAGCAATCTGTGACTTAACATCACTTTACTTCCAGGAAAGGTAAACCTGGGACAGCCCCACAGCAAGCTGGAGGCTGATGGCTTGCTATATCCTGGGTTGTGGATAGTGAGGCAGAGCTGCTGATG
The DNA here is from genome assembly GCF_014754425.2 of Oryx dammah. NCBI lineage: Eukaryota > Metazoa > Chordata > Mammalia > Artiodactyla > Bovidae > Oryx > Oryx dammah. Next base: position 9,197,811 of record NW_024070207.1, read on the forward strand.
GCTGAGTGCCTGCACGCACCTCCATCCCCTGAGAGGGGAACACCAGCAGAGCTCTCAGGGCCACGCCATGGAGGCTTTGTCTCCTAGCTGAGATGCTGGGGGCTCCTTCTCCAGCCAACCACAGAGATAGGTTGGCCTGCCATTCCAAAGGGCTGTCTTCTTTTATTCTTTTGTAGCACAATGACCCATTGCAGCCATCAGCAGTCTCCCTACTAGTTCCTCTTTGGGAATCCCCACATCTTTGAAGATCTCCTAGGCTTGAAGATCTGCATGTCTCTGGATGCCTTTTTCCAGGTCAACACTGCTGGTGCAGAGATGCTGTATTGGACTGTGGGCGAGCTGAGTGGAGTGAACTCTAACACCATCCTCCTTGACATCTGCTGTGGAAGTGGCAGCCCAGGGCAGAATCTGCATGCAGCTTATCTCCCTAACACCATCCACCCTGCACCCAGGGCCCTTGCAGACTGGGAGGCTGTGGTAGTGGTATAGGCATAAGCTCACTGGTCCCATACCCTAAAATGCCCTCCTCTTATTCTCTCCTACTTCTTCAGGTGTGATCGGCCTCTCTAGCCCAGTATGCCTCCTAGGTCCTTGGGATTGAGTTGGTGGAGCAGGCGGCAGAGGATGCCAGGTGGACAGCAGCCTTACCTTCTGGGGAGAAATTAAGAGTTGTTGTTGTTCCTCTGCCATGGGAAAGAGCATGCACTGTATCCACGACTGTGGGGAGGAAGGGAAAGTATTCTGGAATGGTCAGAGTTGGATCCTGATGGTTTTCCAAAAGAGATCCCAATAACTAATCTCCCCCCCCGCCTTTTTTTTAAATTGAAGTATAGTTGATTTATGTGATGTGAGTGAAAGTCGCTCAGTCATGTCCGACTCTTTGCGACCCCGTGTGCTGCAGCCCACCAGGCTCCTCTGTCCATGGAATTCTCCAGGCAAGAGTACTGGAGTGGGTTGCCATTTCCTTCTCTAATAGTTGATTTATAGTATTGTGTTAGTTTCAGGTGTACAGCAAAATGATTCATATATATATATATATATATATATATATATATATATATATACATACATATATTCTTTTTCAGATTATTTTCCCTTATAAGTTATTACAAAATATTGAGTGTAGTTCCCTGTCCTAAACAATACGTCCTTGTTGGTTACCTATTTTATATATAGTAGTATGTATCTGTTAATTTATCCCTCCTGAATTTATCCCAAACTCCTAATTTATCCCTCCTGAATCATTCTTTTTTTCTATCCAGAAAAAGCCTAAAGAAAGGAATAAGCCTAGTTGATAGAAAGGGAACTTGGCAAAGCTTTAGTATAAAAGCCTTCTTGACATTAGACTTACGAGGCATCATAACATAATACAGTCAGTTTCAAATTATTTTTAGCAATAAGATCTTTTCTTTGAACAAAATCTTCTGCCAAATGCAACATAGAAAAAAGATTTTCTCTCCCCCTCTACCTCACCTCCAGACAGTTCCTGAGGCTCTGTGTGAAAGCCTCCAATATAGCAGAAAGAGCACTTGAGTTATAGTCAAGGTTCTCTTCTTGGTATAGGGCCTTAAGTACTGTGTGAGTTGCTGAGCTGTAAAATAATACATCTAGTCTTTCAAGGTGAAAGTCTCACTGAGATACTGCAAGGGAAGTGCATTGGAAAAAATGAAGCAGGTCCAAAGCATTTCTTTCATTGTTAGGCAGAAATATGCTAGATCCAATGGGAAGATCCCTGGCTTCTGCATGTTTCCGTAAAGCTGAAGCTCCCCACCCCCAACTGCTGGGCTTGTTCTTTTTTTTTTTTTTTTTCATTTATTTATTTTTATTTGAAGGATAATTGCCTTACAGTATTGTGTTGGTTTCTACCAAACATCAGCATGAATCAGCCACAGATTTGCCCATGTCCCCTCCCACTTGAACATCCCTCTCACCTCCCTCCCTGTCCCACCCCTCTAGGTTGTTACCAAGCCCTGGTTATGGCATGTGGGCCTCTCTTTTGCAGGCATCACCAACTGTGAATTCCACCCTGGTCAAGCAGAGAAGATTTTGCCACAGCTACTAAAGTCAAAGGAAGATGGGCAGTTAATTGTTGCTGTGGTGAACCCAGCCCGGGCAGGACTGTGTACGGATGACTAGCTTTCCTGCTATGGAGCAAGTTCGGCGTTTCCATGATGTCCACCAGCTTTGGTTCCTCACATCTACTCCTTGGTAAGGCTGCTCTTAGTGGGCTGGCTCTGAACCTGCTTCTTCTCTTTATTCCTAACCGGTCCTGTGTGCTTACCAGTTGGGAGTTTGTGATAACCTGGACCATGATAGTTTAATTATATTAATAGCAACCTGTTTCCTCCTTCAGACTACCAGGTGGTTCAAGCCAATTGCAACTGTGGGGCCATCCACACTCTAGTTTTTGTTTCCTGCAAGTCCCATGGTGAAACCACAAGGAACATCATTGAGTGAGTCTTGACTTCATTTTCAGATTATCTTTTCCTGATGATCAAAGTAATCCTTATTGTTATGTTTATTGTGCAGAATTTGGAAAGCATAGAGAAGTGAAAAGAAATTTAAAAGTCATTATTCTATCATCAAGCATTAGTTATGGGGCCAGATCTTGGATGAGGCAAGTAAAGCAACCCACATTGGATATAAAATTTAAGAGGATACCCCAAATCTTAGTAATCAAGATACATTTAAAAATTATTTATGTATTTATTTATTTTTGGCTGCACTGGGTCTTTGTTGCTACACAGGGGCCTTCTGTTAAGACAGAGCATGGGCTCTAGGTACGAGGGCTCAGCAATTGTGGCACACAGGCCCAGGTGCCTTGAGGCATGTGGAATCTTCCCGGACAAGGGATCGAACTATTGTCCCCCTCATTGGCAGACAGATTCTTAACCACTGGACCACCAGGGAAATCCTCAAGAACATTTTTAATGCAATATTTAAAAAAATTAAAATTAGTCCAAAATATCTGTGAACAAAATACTAAGTTTTTTACTAAGTGAAATTCATTCCTGTACTTGCTAAACCATGCCTTATTCATCTTACTCTAGTCCTGGCCCTACTTCCAATAAAACTTTGTTTATAAAAGCAGGCAGCCAGTCTGCAGGTCATAGCTTTACAATTTGATTTTCCAGATTATTGTATGAAGATATCATTTGTCTTGAGTACTGAGTTTGGGGCACCGTTTTACATTTTACACCCACAGTGAATGCCTCCTGCCTTATTCCCAGTTCTGACCCTGGTCAATTATTTTGATCTTTGAAATGTTCTTTTCTTGTAATCTCTCTCTCTCTCTCTTTTTACATAAGTAACATAACTTCTTTGTAATATTCAAACAATATAGGTAGGCATAAAGTACAAATGAGGGAATTCCTTTGCAGTCCAGTGATTAGGACTCTGTGCTCTCACTGTCAAGGGCCTGGCTGGCTTCAGTCCCTGGTTGGAGAACTAAGATCCCACAAGCTGTATGATGTGGCATAAATAGATAGGCAGACAGATAGATAAATTAAAGATGGTATACCTAGATTAAAGTGTGAATTAAAAGGAAATAAATTGAGCTTTCAAGTTAGTGAGCTAGAAAAGAACAGTGACTCTAAGAATAACTGAAGGAAGAAATCACTAACATTTTAAAATTCCAGAAATAAATGAACTACAAAACAAAAAACCTATAGACCTCAACAAATAAGCCAGAAGGTATTATTAGAAGAAGAAAATGAAATAGATAGGTAAACCTAATCAAGAATATAGTCTTAAATGAGAAAAAGAGTATAACTATAGGTATGAAGACATTTTTAAAAATTTAAAGAAGTACTTTGTATAACTCCCTCCTAATACTTTGAAAACCTAGGTGAAATGGAAGATTTTCAAGAAGAATGCAAATGGCTAATATGAATTCTAGAAGCTATAGTAAACTTTAACATACCAGTACCCACAAGAAAAAATTAAGAAAGTAGTTAAAGAGCTTCTTCTACCCAAAATAAAGTCATGAAGCCCATATATTTTCACACTCTTATTTCCTTCTCTTTTCTTGAATACTCTTCCAGTTGTCCTTTATTTTCATTATACAGTTTAAAAATGTTTATATATATGTTTATGAAGATGGGACCTCAAATCACTGAGGAACAAATGACCTACTTAATACATTAGGTGGTGGTTGACAACTGGGAAGCCAAGGCAAAAAGAAAAATGATTGGATCCATATCTCATGCTGCAGACCTGAAGATTTAAGTGTAAAAGGAAGAAATCATAAATATACCCTAGGAAATCAGAGAATTTTAAAAAATAATCAAGTGTAGAAACCCTAACTATGAAAATTCAGAAGACATATAATAAAAGGTTGTTAAGTGTGGCTAAGTAAAACATAATTTCCTTTCTTACACAATACACAAAAATGATTTCAAAATGGATTTAAAGAACTAAATGTAAGAGCCTGAAACATGGGAGTACATCTCTTTGACCTTGGGTTAGGCAAACCCTTCTTAGAAATAACATCAAAGACCTAAGGAACAGCTACAAGAGTGTGTGTGTGTGTGTGTGTGTGTAATTGAACATCGTCAAAGGTAAAAAAAAAATTTTGTGCTACAAATGATACCATCAACAAAGTGAAAAGAACCCACAGAATATCAGAATAGGAGAAAATATTTGAAAAATCATTTACCTGATAAGGGACTGGTATCCAGAAGCCAGGCACAGAAGGTCACATAGTATATGATTTCATTTATAGGAAATGTCCAGACTAGGCAGATCTCTAGAGACAGAAAGTAGATTTGTTGCCTAGGCCTTAGAGTCAGAGAAGGCAATAGCACCCCACTCCAGTACTCTTGCCTGGAAAATCCCATGGACGCAGGATCCTGGTGGGCTGCAGTCCATGGGGTCGCTAGGAGTCAGACACGACTGAGTGACTTCATTTTGACTTTTCACTTTCATGCATTGGAGAAGGAAATGGCAACCCACTCCAGTGTTCTTGCCTGGAGAATCCCAGGGATGGGGGAGCCTGGTGGGCTGCCGTCTAAGGGGTCGCACAGAGTTGGACATGACTGAGCGACTTAGCAGCAGCAGCAGCAGGCCTTAGAGTGGGGCTTCTCTGGTGGCTCAGCAGTAAAGAATCTGTCTGCTAATGCAGGAGACTCAGGTTCAATCCCTTGGTCGGGAAGATCCCCTAGAGAAGGAAATGGCAGCCCACTCCAGTATTCTTGCCTGGGAAGTCCCGTGGAGAGAGGAGCCTGGTGGGCTACAGTTCATGGGGTTGCAAAGAGTCAGACATGACTTAGTGACTGAACAACAACAGGGCAGAGGATCGGGGGTTTGAGGAGAAATGGGGGTGACTGCTAAGGAGTTAATGAAAATATTTCAAAATTGATTGTTGTTAGAGATGCATAACCCTGTGACTATACCAAAAACCACTGAACTGAATAAATGATTGTGCTTTATGGTATCTGAATTATATTGCAATAAGACAGTTTTAAAAAATCAGTAACTTGCTTCATAAAAAGCATCAAAAGCAAAGAGAGGAGAAAACATACAAACTGGAAAAAATTTGCAGTTCATATCACAAAGGCTTTTTTCCTTAATTTATAATGAACTCCTGGAAAGAGATAAGAAAAAACACAATAGCCTAAAAGGAAAATGAATGCACAATATAAAAAGAAAACATAAATGTGTTTATGACCCACGAGAGGAAATTCAGTCTCTTCCATTACAGTGAAAATGCAAATTAAAACTACCCTGAGATACCATTTTTATATCTTAGATTGGCAATTTCATAAATTTGATAATGTACTGTTGGCAATACTGTGGGGAAACACAAATCCTAAAAATTTACCAATCAGAGTGTAAATTAGCACTATCTCTATGGAGGGAAATTTACAATATGGATTAAGATTATAAATGTATATATACCCTTTGACACAGTAATTCCATTCCTGAGGCTTTGTCCTACAAATATACTGATATACATTGATTAATTGATTGCAATATTGTAACAGCAAATGATGAAATAGCCAAAAAGCCCCATCAGTGAGGAACTAAGTTAAATTAAATATGCTACATCCCATATAATGGAATACATTTTTTCCTAACTTCCTAGCCCTAGGTAATCACTAATCTACTTTGTCTTTATGGACTTGCCTATCCTGCTCAATTCATACAAGTGAAGTTCTTCGCAAATGTGGTCCTTTGTATCTGACTTCTTTCTCTTAGCATGATATTTGTAAGGCTCATCTGTGTTGTAGCATGTAGCAGTACTTCGTTCCTTTTTATGGCTGAATAATATTCCATTCTATAGCTATACCACTTTTTATTTATTCACTCGTGAGTTGATGGGCACTTAGGTTGTTTCCTTATTTGGCTATTATGAGTAGTATTGCTATGAATATTCATGTGCAAATTTTTGTGAGAACATATGTTTTCATTTCTCTTGGGAAGATACCTAGTAGTGGAATTGCTGGGTCATATGATACCTATTTTAACCTTTTGTGGAACTGCCAGACTATTTCCAAAGCAGCTAGCCCATCTTATATTCCTACCAGCAGTATGTGAATGTTTCACTTTCTCTACATCCTTGTCAATTCTACTGTCTGTGTTTTTTATTATATACATCCCAGTGGGTGAGAAGTGGTATTTCCTTGTGGTTTGGATTGCATTTCCCCATGGTTTATGATGTTAACCATGTGTTTCTCTGTGGTTAATGGTGTTGAGCATTTTTTCATGTTTGTTGGCCATTTGTATATATTCTTTGGAGACCTGTTGATTTAGATGTTTTGCCCATTTATCAGTTGGATCATCTTTTTATTATTGAGTTTTAATAATTCTTTTAAAATTATAGATACAAGTTCCTTATCAGATACATGATTGGCAAAAATTCTCTACTATTGTGTGGGTCGTCTGTTTACTTTCTTTGAAGCACAAGATTATTTAATTATGATGATGTCCAGTCTGTTTTTTCTTTTGTGGCTTCTGATTTTGGTTATAAGGTATGTTACTAAGTGGAAATAGCAAGGCATTCATAATATCTTTGTAAAAAAGGGCAAAAGATGAACAGAATATTGATTTGTATTTGCTGTATATGCATAGAGAAATTGATCAGTTTTATAAGAAACTGATAATTGAAAAAAATTAAAATGAAAAGGACTTCCCTGCATTCCAGTGGTTAAGAGTCTGCATTTCCACAGCAAGAGGCACAGATTTGATATCTGGTCAGAGGACTAAGATTCCAAATGTCATGCCACATGGCTGGAGGGGGGAAAAAAAAGAAACTGATAATAGTAGTTACCTACTGTGGAGGAAAACTACCGGGATGGGAGTCAGAGGTAGGGAGAAACTTCATTATATATCTTTACATGTTGTTTCACTTTTGAATAAAATGAAAATATTTTGCAAAACAGTAGATTAAAAATGCAATGATTTAGAGTAAGCCTAGGATTCTGCTAATGGTCAGACTGAGTAAAACAAGCAACTTGGTGTCAAAAAGGCAAGAAAATTTTATTTTGAAAAGATGGTATGTGCACGTGGTAGAAAAATTAAAACAATATAAAAAGTGCTTGTGCGTGCAGCTAATGAGTCTTTTCCATTCATGGCTCCTAGTGCTTCAGATGTCACTACTCTTACTAGTTTCTTGTGTGTGTGTGTGTGTGTGTGTATGTGTACACATCCTTCTTTATCTCTTTTTGAAACAAGTAGAAACAGACTATAAACACTGTTCTAAAGGACCTAGAGATTATCATATTAAGTGAAGTAAGTCATACAGAGAAGGACAAATATCATATGATATCCCTTGCTTCAGTCAGTTCAATTGCTCAGTCATGTCTAACTCTTTGCAAACCTATGGACTGTAGCACGCTAGGCTTTCCTGTCCATCACCAACTCCCAGAGCTTGCTCAAACTCATATCCATCGAGTTGGTGATGCCATCCAGCCATCTCATCCTCTGTTGTCCCCTTCTCCTCCTGCCTTTAATCTTTCCCAGCATCAGGGTCTTTCCCAATGAGTCAGTTCTTCACATCAGGTGCCCAAAGGATTGGAATTTCAGCTTCAGCATCAGTCCTTCCAATGAATATTCATGACTGATTTCCTTTAGGAGTGACTGGCTTGATCTCTTTGCAGCCCAAGGGACTCTCAAGAGTCCTCTCCATCACCGTAGTTCAAAAGCATCAATTCTTCAGCGCTCAGCTTTCTTTGTAGTCCAACTCTCACATCCATACATGACTATTGGAAAAATCGTAGCTTTGACTAGACGGACCTTTCTTGGCAAGGTAATGTCTCTGCTTTTCAATATGCTGTCTAGGTTGGTCATGGCTTTTCTTCCAAGGAGCAAGTGTCTTTTAATTTCATGGCTGCAGTCACCATCTGCAATGATTTTGGAGCCCAAGAAAAAAAATCTGTTTCCATTGTTTCTCCATCTATTTGCCATGAAATGATGGGACCAGATGCCATGATCTTAGTTTTTTGAATGTTGAGTTTTAAGCCAACTTTTTCGCTCTCCTCTTTCACTTTCATCAAGAGGCTCTTTAGTTCTTCTTCACTTTCTGCCAAAAGGGTGGTATCATCTGCGCATCTGAGGTTATTGGTATTTCTCCCAGCAGTCTTGATTCCAGCTTGTGCTTCATCCAGCCCAGCATTTCGCATGATGTACTCTGCATATAAGTTAAATAAGCAGGGTGACAATACACAGCCTTGACATACTCTTTTCCCAATTTGGAACCAGTTCATTGTTCCATGTCCAGTTCTAACTGTTGCTTCTTGACCTGCATACAGGTTTCTCAGGAGGCTGATCAGGTGGTCTGGTATTCCCATCTGTTGAAGAATTTTCCACAGTTTGTTGTGATCTACACAGTCAAACTGTGGGCTTCCCTTATGGCTCAGCTGGTATAGAATCTGCCTGTAATGTGGGAGACCTGGGTTTGATCCCTGGATTGGGAAGCTCTGCTGGAGAAGGGAAAGGCTACCCACTCCAGTATTCTGGCTTAGAGAATTCCATGGCCTGTTTAGTTCATGGGGTTGCAAAGAGTCGGACATGACTGAGTGACTTTCACACTCACACAGTCAAAAGCTTTGGCGTGAATCAATGAAGCAGAAGTAGATGTTTTTCTGGAATTCTCTTGCTTTTTTGGAGAAGGCGATGGCACCCCACTCCAGTACTCTTGCCTGGAAAATCCCATGGACAAAGAAGCCTGGTAGGCTGTGGTCCATGGGGTCGCGAAGAGTCAGACACGACTGAGCGACTTCCCTTTCACTTTTGACTTTCATGCACTGGAGAAGGAAATGGCAACCCACTCCAGTGTTCTTGCCTGGAGAATCCCAGGGATGGGGGAGCCTGGTGGGCTGCCGTCTATAGGGTCACACAGAGTCGGACACTACTGAAGTGACTTAGCAGCAGCAGCAGCTCTTGCTTTTTCTATGATCCAACGAAATCACTTATATGCGTAATCTAAAAAGGTGATATAAACAAACTTATTTGCAAAACAGAAATAGACTCACAGACATAGAAAACAAAATTATGGTTACCAAAAGGGTTAGCAGTGGTTAGTGGGGAGATAAATTAGGAATTTGGAATTAACATCTATACACTACTGTATATAAAATGGGTCTTCTCAAGTGGAACTAGTGGTAAGGAACCTGCTTATCAATGCAGGAAATGGAAGAGACGTGGGTTCGATCCCTGGGTCAAGAAGATCCCCTGGAGGAGGGAATGGCAATACCCTCCAGTATTCTTGCCTGGAGAATCCCATGGACAGAGGAGCCTGGCAGGCTACAGTCCATGGGGTCCCAGAGAGTCAGATGAAACTGAAGTGACTTAGCACACAGCATGCACATATGTAAAATAGGTAAACAGCAATGACCTACTGTATAGCACAGGGAACTATATTCATTATCTTGTAATAGCCAATAATGGAAAAGAATTTAAAAAGGAATATATATATATAATATATATTGTATATAATATGTATGTATAACTGAATCACTTTGGTGTACACCTGAAACTAACACAATATTGTAAATTAGCTATATTTCAATTAAAAAAAATGTTAAAAACCACTGTTCTGCACCATGCTTGCCACTTAACAAGAGACTTTGGAGACTGTTCTACAATGATGTAGAATCTATATCAGTACTTACAGGTCCACTTGATTTTTTAGTATAGGCTATATAGTTTTAACTTCCATAAATATGTCATTTAACTTGTCTGTTGCTAATTAATTTTAAGGTTGTTTCTACTTTATTGTTATCATAATGTTAGTGAATGTCCTTGTACATATATCTTTGTGTATTTGTGCAATGACTGTATATATGTGATGAATAAGTGTATGTGATGATATATATATATTTGAGATAAATTCCTGATATGGAATTTCTGGGTTAAAGGATATATACTGTTAACATTTTCATGTATTTTCTAACAGAGCTCTAGAATCAACTTATCAAAAATATTTTGGGGCTTGTGATTGGAAGAACACTGAAGTAATTAATTCATTTAAGGAGAATTGAAATTTTTACAGTATTTTTTTCTGTGACCTGTCTCTTAAATTACTGTAGGCTTATGTGATTCTTGATTTTTTTTTCCAGTATAGGTCTTTTTTCTTAAGATTAATATAAGATACTGTAAAGTTTTTCATGCTATTATGAAAGGGACCATTTTCACGATATTTGCTAAGTAATTATTGGTGGCTCAGATAGTAAAGTGTCTGCCTACAATGCGGGAGACCCGGGTTCAGTCCCTGGGTCGGGAAGATCTCCTGGAGAAGGAAATGGCAACCCACTCCAGTATTCTTGCCTGGAAAATCCCATGGATGGAGGAGCCTGGTAGGCTATAGTCCATGGGGTCGCAAAGAGTCAGACAAGTCTGAGCGACTATCACTATCATTATTGGAGATTTTGGGTCAAGCTACCTATTCTTTGCTTTGCTTTATACATTTTACAGTTGATTCTCTTGCATATTATTGGTAGCTGGTCATAAAAACAGTTTTGTCTCTTTCCTTCAAATACTTTTTTTCCCTCATTATATTGGATAGAAGATGTTCCCATGTAGGAATGATGGTGCATATCTTGTCTTTTTCCTTATTTCAATAGGGCAGTGCTTGAAACTACTGAGTGTTAGCCAGGGAAACCAGAACTCTTCTTCTTTGTTGGTTTGAGTGTAAATTAGTACAACATTTACAGTTTTAATTGATTGATTGATTTTGGCTGTGCTGAGTCTTCATTGCTGTGCAGGCTTTCTCTAGTTGCAGCAAGTAGGGGCTACTCTCTATTTGTGGTGTGTGGGCTTTTCATTGTGATGGATTCTCTTGTTGCAGAGCACAAGGCTCTAGGGTGCCGGCTTCTGTAGTTGCCTTGTGCAGGCTCAGTAGTTGTGGCACGTGGACTTAGTTGCGTCAGAGCCTGTGAAATTTTCCTAGACCAGGGATCGAATCCATGTCTCCTGCATTGACAGGCAGATTCTTAACCACTGGACCACCAGGGAAGTCTAATACAACATTTTTAGACAACTGTTTAGTCATACATATCTTAGGGCCTTAAAAAAATACAGACTCTTCAACTGAGCAGTTCTACTATATAACTAAAAATGTATGCAGAAATTTTACTGTCAGAGTATTGATGAAGAGACTTTTTGAAATAGCAAAAGGTTAGAAACAACTTATATTTCCAGTGGTAAGGAATTAGATAAATAAGCTACATTACATTTATTTAATGAAATACCATATAGCCAATAAATAAGAGATAACTACATAGAGTATAGTGGAAAGATGCTCATGATATTATTACTTGAAGAAATTGTTGTAAAGCAATATGTATAATATGTACAGTGTGATTCCATTTTAAGACACCAATTTAAATGTACGTACTTGGGAAGATACATCCTAAAAAGTTAGCAGCAGTTATTCTTCACTGAATGGTGAGCTTATAGGTGAATTTTTGTTCTAAATTTCCAATAGAGTAAGTCAGTAATATATGTTAATTACCTAGTGGTTGCAGATTATACAAAAATATGTGATGCTCCATTTACCATTGAATCCCTACTTTGTGTTACACACCAAGAACACAGAGATGAATAATAAGCAGCTTTGGCCTCATTTCTACCCTTAAAAAGATTATATACGCCCATGAGGAAGATGGTTACAAAAAAACAAACCCAGGTAGTTACATTAAATATGATAAGTGCTATTATAGAGAGAAACATGGGGCTGTGGGAACACAGAGCGAGGGCTTAAATTATAAGGAACTGGATTCCTGTAGTTTCTCCTCGGTTTATTAAACTGATACTAGGATTGGTTTCTACAGGTTGTGCTGTCCCCCAAACTCCACTAAGAAGCTCCTCGGCAAGCCTTTCATCCCGAGACAAGCTGTGCCCATGGATCTGTTCCCCCACAGCCCTCACTGTGAACTGGTGCTTCTCTTTACTCGATAAGCAGCCTCTTACAAGCCTGTCGGCTCTTTGTTAAGGCTGCATTGTCAGTAACTTCCAGGTTTGGCATATTGTGACACCACAGACCCTGAAAACATTACTGAGGAAACCAATCTTTGGATCTTGAGCAGGAAGAATAAGTGGGCCTCCTTCCCGAGGCAGATTTATAACCTTAGTTTTCAGGTTAACTGGCTCTCGTGCATATTTGCCTGGTTGTGACCATTCTTTGGATGTGGATCTGGACTATTCCTTCCTTTTGCTGTCAGCCTGTCATGGCTCCCTTGATCCCAGTTTATAGCCTGTCTCCTCCGTCTGGTTCTGCCTGTGGTGGGGTGATAATTGAGCTTTTCTCTGTATGTGGTCATAATTTCACATTGACTCGGGTATCTCTATTTACCCAGAGATTTTACTAGATGTGTTCTGCATTCATGAAGTAGCTGTGGATTAGAATTAGAAACAAGTCTAGCTTTTTAAAAAAGCAGAGTAAGCTATGAATTGATCCCAGAGTGGCTGTGTGATCTCAGTAGAGCTTCATTCCTTTGGGTTTTTTAGGCTAGAACAGCCTTTAAAAGTGTGGTTACCTTTAAGAGCAATACCCCCAATTACCTCTCACCTATGGAAGGAGAAGTGATTGTAGTAGAGACCCTATGGGAAAGGAGAGCTTCAAAGAAGAAACTGAATACCTATAATTGTGCTGTGTAGTTTGGAGGCAGAAAGTTCCAGAATCCCCTAATGATCCAGTATATACTATAACAAACTGGATATTGAAACTGACATTCTCTAGTCATGATTTCTTCAACTCTGGAGTTGTACTTGGATATGTGCCCAACAATTTTTTAAAAAATTTTAATTGAAGGGTAATTGCTTTACAGAATTTTGTGGTTTTCTGTCATACATCAACAAGAATCAGCCATAGGTACACCCATGTTCCCTCCCTCCAAGACCTCCCTCCCATCTCCCTCCCTATCCTACCCTTCAGCCTGTTAGAGCCCCTGTTTGAGTTCCCTGAGTCATACAGCAAATTCCCATTGGCTATCTATTTTACATATGGTATTGTAAATTTCTATGTTACTTTCTCCATACATCTCCCCTTCTTCTTCCTCTCCTCCCCCCACGTCCATAGATCTGTTCTCTATGTCTGTTTCTCCATCGCTGCCCTGAGAATAAATTCATCAGTGCTATTGCTTTGGATTCCATATATGTGTGTCAGTATACAGTATTTATCTTTCTCTTTCTGACTTACTTCATTCTGTATAATAGGCTCTAGGTTTGTCCACCTCATTGGAGCTGGTTCAAATGAGTTCCTTTTTATGGCTGAGTAGCATTCCATTGCATATATGTACCACTGCTTCTTTATCCATTCATCTGCTAGGTTGCTTCCATGTTCTAGCTATTGGAAATAGTGCTGTAGTGAACACTGGGATACATGTGTCTTTTTCAATTTTGGTTTCCTCAGGGTATATGCCTCAGAGTGGGATTGCTGGTCATATGGTGGTTTTATTTCTAGCTTTTTAAGGAATCTCCATACTGTCTTCCATAGTGGCTGTATCAATTTACATTCCCACCAGAAATACAAGAGTGTTCCCTTTTCTCCACACCCTCTCTAGCATTTATTGTTTGTAGACTTTTTGATGGTGGCCATTCTGACCAGCGTGAGATGGTACCTCATTGTGGTTTTGATTTGCATTTCTCTGATACTGAGTGATGTTGAGCATCTTTTCATGTGCTTGTTAGCCATCTGTATGTCTTCTTAGAAAAAATGTCTTTTCATGTCCCTTTCCCACTTTTTGATTGGGTTGTTTGCTTTTCTGGCATTGAGTGGTATGAGCTGCTTGTATATTTTGGAAACTAATCCTTTGTCAGTTGTTTCATTTGCTATTATTTTCTCCCATTCTAAGGGTTGTGTTTTCACCTTGTTTGTAGCTTCCTTTGCTCTGCAAAAGCTTTTAAGTTTAATTAGGTCCCATTTGTTTATTTTTGTTTTTATTCTTATTACTCTAGGAGGCAGCTCATAGATCTTGCTTTGATTTCTGTCATCGAGTGTTCTGCCTATGTTCTCCTCTAAGAGTTTAATAGTTTCTGGTCTTACATTTAGGTCTTTAATCCATTTTGAGTTTTTCTTTGTGTATGGTGTTAGGTAGTGATCTAATTTCATTCTTTTGCACATGGCTGTCCAGTTTTCCCAGCACCACTTATTGAAGAGGCTGTCTTTGCCACATTGTATATTCTTACCTCCTTTGTCAAAAATCAGGTACTCATAGGTGCATGTGCATGAGTTTATCTCTGGGCTTTTTATCTTGTTCCATTGGTCTGTATTTCTGTTTTTGTGCCAGTACCATACTTTCTTGATGACTGTAGCCTTGTGGTATAACCTGAAGTCTAGCTCCATTCTTCTTTCTCAAGACTGCTTTGGCTATTCGGGGTCTTTTGTGTTTCCATATGAACTGTGAAATTTTTTGTTCTAGTTCTGTGAAAAATGCCATTGGTAATTTGATAGGATTCACATTGAATTTGTAGATTGCATTTGGTAGTATAGTCATTTTCACAGTATTGTTTCTTCCTACCCAGGAACATGGAATAGTTCTCCATCTGTTTATGTCATTTTTTAATTTCTTTGATCAGTGTCTTATAGTTTTCCATATACAAGTCTTTTGTCTCCTTAAATAGATTTATTCCTAGATATTTAATTCTTTTTGTTGCAATGGTGAGTGGGATTGATTCCTTAATTTCTCTTTCTGATTTTTCATTGTTAGTACATAGGAGTGCAAGTGGTTTCTGTGTATTAACCTTGTATCCTGTGACTTTGCTGTATTCACTGATTAGCTCTAGTAATTTTCTGATAGTTTCTTTTGTGTTTTCTATGTATAGTATCATGTCATCTACAAATGGTGAGTTTTACTTCATCTTTTCCAATCTGGATTCCCTTTATTTATTTTTCTTCTCTAATTGCCATAGCTAGAATTTCCAAAACTATGTTGACTAATATTGGTGAGAGTGGACACCCTGGTCTTGTCCCTGATCTTAGAGGGAATGCTTTTACTTTTTCATCATTGAGAATAATATTTGCTGTGGGCTTTTCGTGTATGGCCTTTACTATGTTGAGGTAGGTTCATTTTATGCCCATTTTTTGAAAGCGTTTTTTTTTTTTTTATCATAATGGATGCTGAGTTTTGTCAAAGTCTTTTTCTGTATCTATTGAGATGATCATATGGTTTTTATCTTTCAGTTTGTTAATATGGTGTATCACATTGACTGATTTGTGTATATTGAAGAATCCTTGTATCCCTGGAATAAACCCAACTTGATCATGATGTATGAGCTTTTTAATGTGATGTTGAATTCTGTTTGCTAGAATTTTGTTGAGGATTTTTGCATCTATGTTCATCAGTGATATTAGCCTGTAATTTTCTTTTTTCATGTTGTCTTTGCCTGGTTTTGGTATCAAGGTGTTTGTGGCCTCATAGAATGAGTTTGGAAGTGTTCCTTTCTCTGTAATTTTTTGGAAGAGTTTCAGAAAAATAGGCAAACTATGATTTGAATCTTAGGCTAATTTAATTAAATTTAATAATTTAAAAAGTTAAATTATGTTTTACATCTTAAAAGCCTAAGGACATATAACTTAGCAAGCACTTTCTGATTTACAAAGTAATATCAGGTCACCTAGTGTTTCTAACTGTTGTCAACCGTAAATACCTCTAGGGAAGCCTCTTTGTCATAAAAATACGGCTTTTAAAGCTACTGTGTGAAAGGAAAAAGCTAAAGTCACTCAGTCGTGTCTGACTCTTTGCGACCCCAGGGACTATACAGTCCATGGAATTCTCCAGGCCAGAATGCTGGAGTGGGTAGCCTTTCCCTTCTCCAAGGGATCTTCCCAACCCAGGGATCAAACCCAGGTCTCCTGCATTGCAGTTGGATTCTTTAACAGTTGAGCCACAAGGGAAGCCCCATTGTATGCATATCCATATAAAAATATTAGAAGGAAGTAGTCTCGAATGATAAAGAGTGTTGATTAATGGTTGTCAAATAAGTTTTATTTCCATTTCCCTATTTTTCATTTTATGAAAATAATATATGTTTATATATTATAGACATATATTTCCATTTCCCCATTTTTATTTTATATAAATAATATTAGTATATTATTTTTATAATTGAAAAATTTTAACATAAATTATAAATGTAAAATGACTTATTTTCTCCTTCTTTGTTCCCTATCTACTCAGTGTAAACTGGAAGTCAGAGTTATCTTTCTCATTCTCATATTCAACTGCCTACAAGGTAGGTTCTACCTGGATATCTTCTGGGTACTCTGAACTCAAAGCATCTAATTTATGTACTTTACATCTTTGCTCCAAACCTGTTCTTGCTTCTGTGTTTTCAATCTTGATGAATATAACAATCTACTCAGTCACTCAAGCTAGAAGCCTGGGAATTACACCTGAGTCCTTTTCCTGTGCCCTCTGCCCACATGCAGCTGGCCACCAGGTCTCCGTCCTGCAGGTTGCATCATCTTGCAGCAGCTTATTATTGAAAGGGCCATCTTCCCAACTTGTGCTGCTGTATTCACGCTTGCCCCCATCCATTCCATTCTCTGCAGCCAGAGTGAGTTTTCTAAAATGCCATTCTCATTGTTTCTCCAGTGCTTGAAATCTGTCTGTCATGGGCTTCTTGTTTTTAAAATAAGGTCCTAAATAAAATAAAGACCCTTCTTCATAGAGCCTCACAGCCCTTTCATCATCTGGGTAGCCTCATTTTTCTATATACATTGAGTTTCTTTCCTTGAAAAAGACAAATTTCTTCCATTCTGGTCCCTTCTACATTCTGTTTCCTCAGCATGGAATGTGCTTTTTTCTTTTGGCTAACTTTTTTTTCTATTTTTAACTTAGCTATTCCCTGAGGAATATCTAATGAATAAATATAGGATTAGTTGTAGATAATCAGCTTTGTGCTAACTGTGTTAGTGTACATTGTGTAAGTAATATGATTTTAGAATTTGTGCTTTCATCATTTTTATAATGCAAACTTTTAAACATACAGGAAAGTTGAAAGAATAAGTATTGGGTTGGCCAAAAAGTTTGTTTGGGTCTTTCTGGAATATCTTATGAAAAACTTGGATGAACTTTTTGGCCAAGCCTGGTACACTGTAGTCCATGGGGTTGCAAAGAGACATGACTGAGTGACTGAACTGATCTGAATACAACGAACGGCAGTATACCCACTGCCAGGATTCAACACATGTTAGCATTTTGCTAAGATAAGGAGCTTGCACCAGAGTGTGTATCAGTGCACCACATCCTTCATTGAGGAAGTTTCATTTCCAGAAATAGGTCAGGTGGATTAAATACTGTGCTTAGTGACATGGTTCATTTACATCTCTGGGCTGCCTGAGTAGTACTGCTCTATATTCAGATTTCCCCAGCTGTCCCCCGAATGTCTTTGATGGTTGGTTCATATGGTGCATTTGAGTATGGTCTCTCTTTAGTGCCTTTTAATCTAAAACAGTTTGCCCACTTTTTGTTAATGGCATGGACTTTTAGAGACCAGGTCTACCCCACTTATGAATCTGTCTGTAGTGTGTGTGCCCAACCATCCTGGTTTGCCTAGGATTCTCCTGGTTTAACACTGACCCTACATCCTGGAGAGTCCTCAGTCCTGGGCAAACCGGGATGGTTTGTTTTCTTAAGAAAAGCTAAAGTGTTTAGCTTTCCCTTCCAGCCCCTGAATTTCCTATAAACTGGAAATTGTTGGGTTTAGAGGCTTGATTAGATCCAGTTTTTTTAAATTTATTTTTAAATGGAGGATAATTGCTTTACAATGTTGTGTTTACAATGTTTCTGCTGTACAACAACGTGAATCAGCCATAATTATATATATATCCCCTCCCTCAGGAATCTCCCTCCCCCTTCCCATCCCACCCCTCTAGGTTGTGACAGAGTGCCAGACTGGGCTCTCTGTGTTATATAGTAGCTTTCCCATTAACTATTTTACACCTGACAGTATGTATATGTTGATTCTAGTTTCTCAATTCATCCTACCCTCTCCTTCCCCTACTGTGTTCACAAGTCTGTTTTCTACGTTTGCATTGCTGTTCCTTCCCTGCAAATAGATTCATCAGTACCATTTTCCTAGATTCCATATATATGCATTAATATCTCAGCTGGTAAAGAATCTGCCTACAATGCAGGACATCCCGATTTGGTTCCTGGGTCAGGAAGATCCCTGGAGAAGGGATAGGCTACCAACTCTAGTATTCTTGGGCTTCCCTGGTGGCTCAGACAGTAAAGAATCTGATTGCAATGCAAGAGACCTGGGTTCAATTCCTGGGTTGGGAAGATCCCCTGGAGGAGGGCATGACAACTCACTCCAGTATTCTTACCGGGAAAGAATCCCCATGGACAGAGGAGATTGCTGGGTTACAGTCCATGGTGTCACAAAGAGTCGGACACAACTGAGCAACTAAGCACAGCAGATGATATTTTTTTCCCCTTTCTGACTTAGTTCACTCTGTATAACAGGATCTAGGTTTATCTACTTCACTAGATTCAGTTTTGATAAGAATGCTTCATAAATATTCTGCATACTTCATGTAGCATTCCATTAAGAGGTACACACTGACAATTGTCCACTCATAGTAAAGGTGGTGGTTAAGGTCATGGCCCTCAGAACTCTCCATGTAATTTTATTCTCTCCCTAATTAACAATAAACCTGGAGGGTCAGACACGACTGAGCGACTTCACTTTCACGTTTCACTTTCATGCATTGGAGAAGGAAATGGCAACCCCCTCCAGTGTTCTTGCCTGGAGAATCCCAGGGACCGGGGAGCCTGGTGGGCTGCCATCTATGGGGTCGCACAGAGTCGGACACGACTGAAGCGACTTAGCAGCAGCAGCAGCAGACTGTCCTGTTCCTCAGTTACCTCTCACCTAAAAAATTCAGCATCCATCAGTTATTGTTTCCTAACTCAGTAATTTTTTCTTCTAATTTTTAAAATGTATTTTCTGATTTTGTGATTTGATTGGGGTTGCAAAATGATGATTTTCTAATTCAGTCGTCCAGTCTACATTTACTAGCTGGCATTCTTCTGTAAAAATGAGCTTTTTCTTATCCATAGGATATGACCCAAAAGGGCCAGGTAAAAGCCAGATTCTTTCCCCTCAAATACCAATTTTCAGAGCAAATTGATATAATAGTTACTTTCAATAGTGGAGAGGTAGATTTATTTATTTTTTTGGATATCACTTAATTCAGTGTTACTTAATGTTTTCCATCCAGTTCTGTCATTTTCTTTGTAATGCTCAAATTTTTTCCAGTTTGGCCAATGGGAATCCCTTTAGTCCTTTAGACATGCTTCCATGAGTCTTTGATCACTAACTTAAATTCTGACAGAAAATTCCTGGGTTCATCATCCATTTCTCTGCCTTAGTCCTGAAATCAGTCATTTCCAAGGAGCCCTGATCCCTTTTATTAGAGAATGGTATTTAGAAACCAAGATCTGGATGCTGGATGTTAGAAGCAAAATTTAATAGCACTGTATTCAGTCTGTGAGCTGCGAAACATAACTGTAATAACCAACTATCCTGATTTACTTTGAATCTGGGATTTTCAGTGCTAAAACCAGAAGCATCCTAGACAAACCAGGACAAGTTGGTCACCCTAAATTGGTCATGTTGATTTTTATTATTATTTTTTCTTGAAGTATAGTTGATTTACAGTTCATGTAGTTAATACCTACTAATGATTAAGGGAGAATAGTAGAAACTGGGGTTTGTGGACCAGTAGTAGCTAAAGTACCTCTAAATTCTCAGGAAATTCAAGGGTTTATACTAAATGATCTCTTGCAACTGTAAAATATCTAGGTCTAGGATAACAAACTTCAGTGCACATTCAGTTCAGTTCAGTTCAGTCACTCAGTCATGTCTGACTCTTTGCGACCCCATGAATCGCAGCACTCCAGGCCTCCCTGTCCATCACCATCTCCCGGAGTTCACTCAGACTCACGTCCATTGAGTCGGTGAGGCCATCCAGCCATCTCATCCTCTGTCGTCCCCTTCTCCTCCTGCCCCCAATCCCTACCAGCATCAGAGTCTTTTCCAATGAGTCAACTCTTCGCATGAGGTGGCCAAAGTACTGGAGTTTCAGCTTTAGCATCATTCCTTCCAAAGAAATCCCAGGGTTGATCTCCTTTAGAATGGACTGGCTGGATCTCCTTGCAGTCCAAGGGACTCTCAAGAGTCTTCTCCAACACCACAGTCCAAAAGCATCAATTCTTCAGCGCTCAGCCTTCTTCACAATCCAACTCTCACATCCATACATGACCACTGGCAAAACCATAGCCTTGACTAGACGGACCTTAGTCGGCAAAGTAATGTCTCTGCTTTTGAATATGCTATCTAGGTTGGTCATAACTTTTCTTCCAAGGAGTAAGCGTCTTTTAATTTCATGGCTGCAGTGCACATTAGTATCACCTTTAAAGATACTGATCCCTGGACCTCAGATATTGCAGTTTAATTGGTTTAGCAGAGGACTCAGGCATCTGTATTATTAAAATGCAACACCCCCCCCCCGGTAATTCTCATGTGCAGCCAAGGCTGAGAACCAGTGGTCCATGTGGGGCTCTACCTTTCAAGGTGTGGTCCCTAGACCAACAGCATTGGCATCACCTAGGAGCTTGTTTGAAATGCAGACTTCGAGGTTCCATCCTAACTGGATTAGAACCTCTGAGGGTGAGACCCAGCTTTTTGTGTTTTACTGAATGTGTGTGATTCTAATGTACACTCAAGTTTGAGAACCACTGGTTTAAAATGACAGTTCGCAGCCTTGGTTGTATCAACTGAAATAAAAACACACAACCTGTGAGCTGTGAGTTCAGTTTTATTTGGGGACTTACTGAGGGCTGTAGCCCAGGAGATAGCCTCTCAGATAGCTCTGAGGAACTGCTCTGATGAGGTAGCCAGGGAGCCTACCAGGCTCCTCCATCCATGGGATTTTCCAGGCAAGAGTACTGGAGTCGGGTGCCATTGCCAGCCTCCGTACGCAGGTAGCATACGGAGCAGGGGGTATGAGCGATCAAGCACACATCCCAGTAGAAGGTTGCTGGTTGTCACGAGGAACAGATATCTCAGTTAATGATTTTAGTGCTTTTCTGGGTATGGAAAGATGCAAAAACCTGAGGACATAAAATTTTTTCCTGAAAATATCTAACTATAAGCCTTTTTTCCAAGAGCACAGAGTGCCTCATTCCTGACCTTTGCCCTGAATTCCTTTCGGGGTACTTTAGGTAGGAGTGGATGGTGGGCAACATTCTTTGTTTTATGGTTGCAACATTAGAATCATCTGGGGACCCTTTTTTAAAAGAATTTTAAAGCAATTTTTACTTTTAAAAGTATTTTTAATCAAGGTATGTGTTTTAATTTTTATTTTTATTGGAGTGTAGTTGGTTTACAATGTTGTGTTAGTTTCAGGTGTAAAGTAAAGTGATTAAGTTACACACACACACATACACATACTATATGTAAAATAATCAACAAAAACCTACTGTATAGGTATGTGTGTATATATATATATATATATATACACACACACACACACATATATACACATATGTGAAAATAAAAGTCGCTCAGTCATGTCTGACTCTGCGACCCCAATTACTATACAGTCCATGGAATTCTCCAGGCCAGAATACTGGAGTGGGTTGCCTTTCTCTTCTCCAGGGGCTCTTCCCAACCCAGAGATCGAACCCAGGTCTCCTGAATTGCAGGCGGATTCTTTACCAGCTGAGCCACAAGGAAAGCCCATATATACATATATATATATGTCTATTTTTTTCAGAATCTTTTCCCATATAGGTTATTACAGAATATACAGTTCCCTCTGCTATACAGTAGGTTTTTGTTGATTATCTATTTTACATATAGTATATATATATATATAGTAAATATATAGTGTGTATATGTTAATCCCAACCTCCTAATTTATCCCTCTCCCTCACCTTTCCACCCGGAGATATTTTAAAACAGATTTCTGGGTGTCATCCCCTCAGAGATTCTGATTTAATTCACTTTGGGTGTGGCCTTAGCATCATTATTTTAAAACCTTCTCAGATGGCTCTAATGTGTAGGTAAGGATGAGAATCATGTGCTAGGGTTTTTTTTCCCCCTACAAGCCCAGCATTTGGCTTGATGAGTAAAAATGCACATCAACTTGCAGATAAAAACTAACTAGTTGAGGTATATGTATAACAGATTCACTTTGTTATGCAGCAGAAACTAACACGATATTGTAAATCAACTACACTCCAATAAAAAAATTTAAAAACCTAACTAGTTGGGTAATGTGTAGGCCAAATAACTTGCTTTTGTGGTTTCTCCTTGTCTATATCCATGCAGGGTCTCTGAGCACTGGTTTGCAGTCCTTTGCAAAGGTTTTCATCCCTTTAAAGCACTTCCTTTCCCATTCTCTCTGCAGTTATTTTGGTAGGTGTGGTAGGAAGTCAGGCATAGAACCTTCAGTTGCTAGTGGTCTTAGATAAGCCTTAAAGTTGACTCGCATAAATGACAAGAAAAGATGAGCTCATTTTATTGATATTAAAGTAGGACAGTTATTCTAAGGGTTTGTCCTCAGCCTGCTTCCTACCTGGTGTCTAGAACTGGCTTCTCATTAGGCTCATCTTAGAGTTGCTGAACCTCTGAGTGCAAATTTTACCATTGCCTTTACAGGTGTGAAGTTGCTCCCACAACCATGCTTCCCAGTCTTGGCTGCACATTGAATTACCTCTGGGAGCTTTTCAGAAAATCCTGGTTTTGGGGACTTGGGCGCTACCCCTGCTGCTGCTGCTGCTGCTGCTAAGTCGCTTCAGTCGTGTCCGACTCTGTGCGACCCCATAGACGGCAGCCCACCAGGCTCCCCCATCCCTAGGATTCTCCAGGCAAGAACACTGGAGTGGGTTGCCATTTCCTTCTCCAATGCATGAAAGTGAAAAGTGGAAGTGAAGTTGCTCAGTTGTGCCCTACTCTTAGCAACCCCATGGACTGCAGCCTACCAGGCTCCTCCATCCATGGGATTTTCCAGGCAAGAGTACTGGAGTCGGGTGCCACTGCCTTCTCCGGGGCGCTACCCCTAGATCTTCTAATTTAATTAGTCTGGGATGTGGCCCAAGCATCAGGATTTTTAAAATATTCCCTGAACATGATTCTAATGTGAAGCCAGTGTTGCTTACTTGCTTGCTTGCTTTCTAAGTTACTTCAGTTGTGTCCAACCCTTTATGACCCTATGGACTGTAGCCCACCAGGATCCTCTGTCCAGGCAAGAATACTGGTATGGGTTGCCATGCTCTCCTCCAGGAGATCTTCTTGACCCAGGGATCGAACCCACGTCTCTTACATCTCCTGCATTGCAGATAAGATTCTTTACTGCTGAGCCACAGAGGAAGCCCACAGCCAGGATTGCATGTGTGTGCTAAGTTGCATCAGTCATGTCTGACTGTGCGACCCAATGGACTGCAGCCTGCCAGGCTCCTCTGTCCGTGGGATTCTCCAGGCACGAATACTGGAGTGGGTTGCTGTGCCCTCCTCCAGGGGATCTTCCTGACCTAGGATTCAAACCTGTGTCTCTTCTGTCTACCCGCAACCACTAGCGCCACCTGGAAAGTCTGCAGCCAGGGTTATGATCCTCCAATAAGGGCCATTGTTCCCAAATTTGTCTGCACATTAAAATCCCCTGGGGATCTTTTAAAACTTCCAAAGCCCAAGCCACACCCCAGATAATTAAATCATTTCAATCTCTGGGGGTGGACACAGGCATTAGTAATTTTGAAGTTACCCCAGTGATTCCCATATGCAGCCAGCATTGAAAACCACAGGGTTAGGGTATTTGATGTTTGGAGGTTGGGAGAGAGGAGAGAATGATTGCCATTTGCTGAGATTTAACTTTTAGCCCTTCACTTTTAAAATCACATTTCCAGTTTATAATTTACAGGGTCATCATTGTCATTTTTCTGAGAAATATATTTCAAAATGGCATGCCATAAAGCACAGTCATGAACCAACTGAAGCTCCCTTAGAGCTCACCAAGTAATGCAAGTGCAAAGGACAGTTGAAATGGAGTATAATTATTATGTACCAGACTTAAACATTTCCATCAGCTGATTTGATTTCATTGTTATATGCATTTGCATATATAGTTTTCCTCAAAGGAGACTAAGTGGGTGGGGAGGGATGCTGACACCTAGCCCAGAGCCACAAAATGGAAGAATATGTCAATATCCTCTAGTCCATTTCTGTCAGAGATCCTCAGGGTACACGCAGGGAGTTTAAATATATAAAGGTGTGGGGATTCACTGTTTGCATTTACTGCTCACCTTGTAACCAATCCAAGGAATACCTAAAGAGAAGAGAGGGCTGTTATTTAGCTATTTTAGGGTCTCTCTCCTTCAACTAGAATAAGATTTGAGGGAATAAGGACTGTTCACTATTCTATTTCTGTCTAGCACCCAAGCCAGTGTATGAAATGCAGCAGGTGCTCAGAGCAATAATATAGCATACTGGCCAAGCTGACCAGCTGTGGAATCAGGCTGACCTAGTCTTGAGTTGTGGCTGCATCACTTTTATGTGCCGTATGACTTTGGGTGAGTTACTTAACCTCTGTTCCTTGCCCCTCTATCTGTAAAAGAATGGTAATGGTACTTACTTCATGAGATTGTTGTGATTTATTCAGTGAAAGAGTATTTGTGAAGCACTTTGCAAATTGCCTGGCACCTAGTTTGCATGGATTAAGGGGGGATTATTCTTAATAATCCAATTATTTGTTGAGGGAATAAATGGATATCATAGCCTCATTTCCTTTTCCTCTCTTGAGATTAACAAAGAGTCAAAATAACCTATTCAATTTGGTTTCTGTAAGATTTCAATACTTCATTTCAGGCAAACAAAACCAAACACACATTGGAGAGAGTCCCTTCCGTGCTGGTGTGGGTGTTTCTCAGCATTTATGTTACAGTCAAATATTACAGCTTCTAGTTAGACGCTTAAATACAGTCTGAAGAAAAATGACACATAGGCAACAGATAAGGCCATCCTGCTCATTTTGTCACCCTCATAATATTGGTTGCTAAAATAACCCACTTGTCAAATCCCTTTGTACTACTGTGAGAAGTGCTGATGCAAGACATGTTTTCTGAAAATAACCATGATGAGAGGTGTCACAAATTCAGAGCTTTGGTACAGAAGTAATAGAGTTCCTTCATGAGTTTCTTAGAATAGCTCAGGATCGTAAATTGGCCAGTCACTTACTGGCTTACCTGTTTCACCTCCTAAAAGGAGAATCGTTTCTAGGTTGTTTTTTTTTTTTTAAACTAAACTACTATAATCACTGCATAGGATCCTGGATTAAACCCTGCACAGAAGAAGGACATTATTGGAAAAACTTGTGAAATCTGAATTAAGTCTATAGTTTAATAAATAGTATTGTGCTAATGTTAATATCATAGTTTTGATCAATCTAGCAGAGTTATATGCATCTTAACGTTAGGGGAAGTTGGGTGAGGGGTATATGGGAACTCTTCATACTGTATTTACAAATCTTCCATAAATCTGAAATTTCAGAATACAAAGTTCTTTTTTTAATAAAGAAAAGTCTACACATAGTCTTTTAAAAACTAGATGTACTGATTGAAAGCTAATTCTAAAAAAAACCAAGTCTGGGCAGGGCTTGAGGCCAGAGCTCCAGAAAAATAGTGCTTACCCAGACACCCATATATGTGCTAGATGTTTGGCTAAGTTTAATAAGCACTACCGGAGACAAGGGTGGGGCTGGGGGAAAGCATTTAGCAATTCTTCAATAAGGGATTTCTGGAAGCCTATCCAAAAATAGTTCCTTTCTCTCCTTATAAGCTAGCTTAGTTCAAAACACAGCAATCCCACTTAAAAGAGGTCCAAACACATGTTTCCTTAAACTCCCATATTGGAGCTTGGTGGACTAGGTGTTTTGAAGGAATTTCTCACTGGAGTGCTAAACCTGAAATGGTGTATATGTGCTCAGTCACTCAGTCACGTCCGGATCTTTGCGACTTCATGGACTGTAGCCCACCAGGCTCCTCTGTCTGTGGAATTTCCCAGTCAAGAATACTGGAGTGGGTTGCCATTTCCTACTCCAGGGGGTCTTCCCAACCCAGGGATCAAACCCATGTCTCTTTTCGTCTCCTGGATTGGCAGGCAGGTTGTTTACCACTGTGCCACCTGGGAAACCCATTTTAAAGCATCAGCCCCCTTAGCATTAAATTCTTATTTATTTCCTGAATCAAATAATTTGCAGAGTTAACTCCTGTGTCACTTAAAAGGCAGATGCTTTAGTAACCTAGCATAACCAGCACTACAATTTTAAAAAGTGCATTATAATTCATGTTGATGTATGGCAAAACCAATACAGTACTGTAAAGTAAAATAAAGTAAAATTAAAAAAAAGAAGGGGATGTATACAAATACGGGAAAAAATAAAATAAAAGACTGTGATATTAAAAAAAATACAAGGTGTTGTTGGGGGTAGGGGTGGAAACTCAAAGGACTCTGGTGCTCTTCATTCTCTTTGGTACTTGAGGGATGAATTATTCGATGTGTGTTTTCCATAGTTCTGATCAGCATGTGTACCTATTTCCTATTGTGCTGTTTTCGTGTAACATTATTTCACATTCTGGTTCCCACCTGCACAGTGCACATAATTGGCATCTTTAATGGCTGTGTAATATTCCATTGTATCAAATAGCAGGATAGTCCTTAAGGCTGGGCTCATTTTTTTGAGCAGATATAAAAGGCCTGCTGTCTCTTAGCACCAGAGGTCTATTTTAATTCCTGGAAGTGGTGACTAGCAGGAGCGTGGGATTGTGTGGGATTCTTGAGTCATCATCGCCCAGCACAGTTTGAGCACTTTGTTAACATCGCTTTGCCCACCACCAACCAGCAGAGCCTCCTGGGCTCCTGGGACCTGAGCCAGGCACTCCAGGAGCACTGGAGTGGAAGTACAAGCCCCCTGACTCCCACAGCCCTCAGCTGATACGGTCTCCCTCCCAATAGCAGGAAGTTTCTGCTACTTTCTCTCTCGCCTGGGATAATAACTCCACCTGTGTTTCCCATAGAGCTTGATATAAGAAAAAAAGCCAGGGGAGTGGGAGGATGGATTATTATAGTTAAAGGAATAGGCATGGGTCAGAGGTACCATGGCTGTAGTTCTTTTAGGTGCACCTGTGAAAATGAAGTGGGATGTTGGGATGGTGGGCGATAGAACACCTATTCTCTACACCCTTTCCTGTCAGAAATCCAAGTTTGGGCTATCCATTGAAGAGTTTACAGGGGTGAATGACAAAGCAGTGAATCCCGACTTGAGCCCTACCCTACCCATAGCCAATTGTGTTTTATAGTTAAGAATGCTAGTTGGCAAAATTCTCCTGAGTGGTGTATTTAAGTCTTGCCAGTTGCAACTGCCTTGAAGATGAGTGGTTTTAATAGGATACTGGGAGGAAAGAGTGATATTTGAAACACAACTAGAATGGTTCAAGCACCAAAAGCTCAAATTTCCAGGGGATTTGTGACTAGGTTACCTGTTCTTGGTTTCCATATCCAATCCCAAATCATCACAATTCTTCCTTAACTCTTAACAGTGTACTGAATCTCTGACCCATGTTCTGCAGATCATACTGGATACCAGCCCTACTGATTGCACACTAGGATGGGTAGTAACAGTATATGAAGAGTGGTGACAAGATTTCAGGAGTTAAAACCATTCAGAACACAGCATCTCTACCTATACACATGGAATTCTCTAATCCAAAAGCCCAGGCCTGTCTTGCAAGACGAAATGGACAAGTACCCAGAGCCACATAGGGCTCGTTGAATGATGAGCCAGGGTCATATATTTGAAGTGTCTCTGACACGAGCTAGACTTTAAAAGTCCTGGAGGAGGCAGGCCAAGACCTTGACAATGAAAGGAGAGAAACTCCAAGGCAACCACTTGCCTGAAAGAAAATTTGCCCCCAAGGCTCAAGAAGCTCTCATTAATTTTGGTCCTTGGGCTGCCACACTGAGACAGTTTGTAAGACCTTTGTTTTTTGGCAAATTTTAGGATTCTCAAAGACAAGGATCTGGGTAGTGGGGGTTGGCAGTGGTTATAGTCACTCTGCTGTGCTATATACTTAATCACTCGGTCATGTCTGACTCTTTGTGACCCCATGGACTGTTACCCATCAGGCTCCTCTGTTCATGGGGATTCTCCATGCAAGAATGCTGGAGTGGCTTGCCATGCCCTTCTCCAGGAGTTCTTCCCAACCCAGGGATCAAACCCAGGTCTTGCAAGTGGATTCTTTATCGTTTGAGCCACCAGGGAAGCCCATGAATATTGGAGTGGATAGCCTATCCTTTCTCCAGGGGATCTTCTCAACCCAGGAATTGAACCGGGGTCTCCTGCATTGCAGGTGGATTCTTTATCAGCTGTGCTACCAGGAAAGCCCTATAATTAGCCTAGATTCCCTATACTCTTTGTAGTTTAGAATCTAAGACGTCTCTCCTTGGGTTAGTCTGCAGAAAAGAGGATACTTCTTCCAGTATGGAAGTATAGCTATCTGATGATCTAAGATCCTCCCCTAATCATAATAATAGTAGGTAACATTTCATGAGCTACTTATTATGTGCCAGGCACTCTGCCTAGCATTTTGGCCCTGGCTTGTCCTCTTTGATCCTCAAAACAAGCCTGTGAGGTATGTGCTTGTCTTCACTGGGGGTAATTGCCAGGTCATCCAGCTTGATAAGGGGTTTGGAAAGTATGGCAACACCCTGCAGCAACCAAATTATTCACTCAAAATAAATAAGGTTTTCCTGGCTGTATTGAAGGGATATTCTTTAAATATTTTTGATTAATAGACTTTCTGTAGGAAACTTTGGTTGACACCCAGAAACACGTATATTGTAGAAAGGAAAGTAAGCCAATATACTGAAATTCAGTTTTGTCAGAGGTTGTTTCAACCTAAATTCTCCACCCTGCTCATATTCATAGATAGCACTCCTAATCCCTTCTAGCCATACTTTCTTCCCCTCTTGGCTGAGAAAGTATGCCTGCCTCAGACATAATGCTGTAAAGAGCAACATGAGTGAAGAACCTTGGTTTGTTGAATTATAGTCTCCTGTCTGGTAAACTCCTCTTCAGTAGAGACATCTGCTACATCCCTGGGTTGGAAGGACTGTCAGCAGAATTTTCCAGTAATATTTATTGGACAAATTGGAGGGAATGTAGGTGGGGTCAAGATGGGCTTCCCAGGTGGTGCTAGTGGTAAAGAACCCACCTCCCAGTACAGGAGATGGAAGAGATGTGGGTTCGATACCTGGGTTGGGAAGATCCCCTGGAGGATGGCATGGCAACCAACTCTAGTATTCTTCCCCAGAGAATCCCATGGACAGAGGAGCCTGGTGGGCTATAGTCCATAGGGTTGCACAGAGTCAGACATGACTGAAGTAACTTAGCAATTATGCAAGCACAAGTCCAAATGGGTCGAGTGTCCAGAGAAGACCCAGAGAGGGTGTAGTATATTGGGGCAGGGAAGATAGCACACTGGCTCAGGTACATAGGAGATCTGGATTTTAGGAACATGTCTGTCAGTAATCAGCTCTACAGTCTTAAGCAAGTCACTTAACCTCTCTGTACCAAATGCCTAATCTGTATAACAACTGGGATTGGACTAGAGGTTCTTTAAGATTGCTTCCATCGCCATGACTAGTAAGCCGGACCTTAGAATCCTGTCAAAGACCCACAAAGTGCCTGAGGTGGTCCCCTTGGACATAAGGCCATATGCAATGCATAATAGCAAATGCTGCAGCCTTAGACAGTGTCTGGCTCTCCAGATGGGGTTGTGAGACTGATGCTTATTATGTGCCAGGTTTCTCTCTCTCAGAAACAATTATAGGCTAGTTGGTTTATACTTCCTGGTGAGACCACATAGGGTAGGAGTTAAGACCATGAGTTATGGAGTTGGGACTTGGTTTAGTCTGAAGAGCAGTTCTGTCATTTCCTAATGGGTGCCTTGGGACAAATTGTTTGGCCTCTTTAAACATCAGTTTCTGCCTCTGTAAGATGATGGTATAGTAGAACTGACCTCAAAGTCTTATGAAGATGAAAGGCAGGAATGTACGCAAACCGCTTAGCCTAGTGTCTGGCAGAATGGAAGTGCTAGCTCACTTGGGTCTGCCACTGCCATCAGTGTGCTTACTGCAGTCAACCTAATTCTTCTAACATGGGCATGATGAAGCGTCAACATTTTCCCTGGATATAGCTTTCTCTTCTGGGTAAAGTTTGAGAAAAGCATAAGAAGATCTTTCTGGCCTAAAGTAGCTTCAGAGTCAGATCTGGGTTTGGTTCCTTGTTCTGCATCTTACAGCCTCTGGGACCTTAGATAAGTTATTTTTTTTCTGCCCCTTAATTTCTTCATCTATCAAACAGAAACAAATACGCTGCCTACACCCATGGGTTTTTGTGAATAAAATAATGAACGTGAAGAGCTTCGTGCTATGTCTGACAACCAGAAGGCACTCAGGCAATGGGGGCTGTGGTACTGATGGTGAAGTAGCAGCTGTAATCATAATGAATGATGATTCCCACCACTAACACTGCCCTCTCTGGGATGGACAGTTGAATGTTTTTAAGCTCATACAGTTTTTGCACACCTAACCTAAATGTTAGGAGAGACAGTTGCTATTCCTGAAGGGACAGCAAAAGAATTGTTGCCAGGCTTCACAGACAGTGGCTGGGAATTTAAAACCGAGTTGTTTTCGGAGGCGTGACTAAAAAATGATTCCATAGAGCATAATTCTCAGCAGAATAATGCCAGTCCCCTTCCACCCAAGAACACAAGGGGAGAAAATGTAGTTCTAAACTGGCCCTGTACTTCTAAGACTCAACTGCAGTTGGTTATCCTTGATATGTTGCTCACAGACTTCATCAGGAGCATCTGGGTACAAAGATCTTCTGATCTTCTTTGCCAAGGTCGTCTTCATTGTTAAACTATTTCAAACTATTCTCAAACTATTCATTCCCCCTAACTATTTTTGAGCTCTTGGTGGGGATAAGATTCATTTGATGGCTCAAAGATTTATATATGGGCACAACGGGAGTTCTAAGGGATATTATGTTAGAGTAGGTGGAATTATAGGGGGACTGTGGCGGTATTAACACACAGAAATTTGAAAACTGACAAATCTTAATGGTTCTGCAAATGAATCCATTTATAAAGGAGGGATATGAGGTGTTTCTTTTGATGTTCCTTCATTTTTCTCTTTAGCTCTCTGTTAAAAGTCTGCTAAAAGAGAAAGAAAACAGGCGTCACTGCAAGTGAAGCTAGGCACCAGACTTCCTGTCCTTCCAGGTGAGGAGAGTGTTGCCTACTTTCCAAGGGCTGTAGATTGCATCCCACCAGGTGTCCCCCTCTGCCCTGACCTCATACTTGCTCTCCCTCTTGCTCTCTTCCCTTCACCTGAGGAATACTAACCACGTCAAAGGCTTCAAAGGCTTCATCAGGGATTGTCCAGTAACATCTCTGAGTCCCAGATGTCCATTATCCTTTTTGCCCTTGGCTCTGAGGTTATAGAAATGAAAAATGCGTTTCAATTTTGGACAGAGACTTAGGAGTAGAATCAGACATCTAGAAAGACACTTCTTCCACTCTTCTGCTGGATTCCTGCCACTCAACTTGCATCCTCCTTCCCAGAGCAGCACCTCTGTCCTCAGTGTTCCTGTCCAGGTCGTCTTCATCCTTAAACTATTTCAAGCTATTCTCAAACTATTCATTCCCCTTAACTATTTTTGAGCCTCTTGGTGGGGATAAGATTAATTTGATGGCTTGAAGATTGATGTATGGGCACAACGGGAGTTCTAAGGGATACTATGTTAGAGTAGGTGAAATTATAGGGGGACTGTGGAGGTATTAACAGACAGAACTAACAGCCCCTCTGTGTAGGTGTAACAACCCAAGGCTCTGAGGTAGCCTGAAGGGCCAGATTCTTTGGAGAGCAAAGGAGACATTATAAAACTGACGGTTTACCGTCATGGAAACTGAGGCCAAGGAACATTTGAGATGGAGTAGCCATTAACAATGGGCCTTTAAATCCTCACAGCTTTCTTTTTTTAGTGCCTTTAGTGTATTGGAGAAATCATATATGATTATTAAAAAATTTCTGATAATACAAAAATCCTAAGAAAGGTACCTCGGCTCTTCTAAAAATCACCTAGACTCTTACCCTTAGAGAAAACCACTGCTCATGTTTGGTGATTTCCCTCCAGATAGTCGATGGACATATATACATCATGCTGTACATGCTGTCCTCTGACTTTCTATTTTCTCCAACAAAACACTGGGTTGTGGAAAACTTCCCATGCCAGTCAATATGTCAACATTAGCCCTTTCAAGGTCTGCATAGTATTCCATTGTATCGCTGCACCATAATTTATTTAGCCATTCACCATCGTTAGACCTTTAGCTTGTTTCCAGCTTTTAGCTGTTATGCACAATGCTGTGATTGAACAACTATGAGCATTCTTTTTTGTGTACTTGTCTATCTTTGGCTACAATTCAAGACATAAAATGATTGGCTCATATGGTTTCTACAATTTTAAAGTTCTCTCTCTCTCTCTCTCTCTCTCTCTCTATATATATATATATATATATATATATATGTGCTGTTCTTGTTGTTCAGTTGCTAAGTTATGTTCCACTCTTTTGTGATCCCATGGACTGTAGCCCACCAGGCTCCTTTGTCCATGGAATTTCCCAGGCACAGATACTAGAGTGGGTTGCCATTTCCTTCTCCAAGATATATATATATATATGGCACAAGAGACACAGGTTTAATCCTTGGGTTGGGGAATCCCCTGAAGTAGGAAATGGCTACCCGCGCCAGTATTCTTGCCTGGGAAATCCCATAGACAGAGGAGCCTTGCAGGCTACAGTCCATGGGGTTGCAAAGAGTTGGACATAACTGAGCATGTGCACATGTACACACACACACACAGAGAGAGAGAGAGATGGAGAGTAGGAGGGAGACAGACAACCAAACTACTCTCTTTAAAGATTGTACCAATTTGTACGTCTATCACTGGAAATCATAACCTTTAAGATAACCCTACAGCCATCCAAACAAAGATCTTGGAGCATCGTACTGGGCTGCCAGATGGTACTCTCCAATCACTTGATCTGCTTCTCTCCTGATCTCCAACCATAGCATGAAAAAAGAGTTTTGGGCTCAAAACTCCTCACTTTAAATTGTGAGGAAAGGCCTTTATATCTTTTCTACCCTAAGTAATCAGTGATCCAGCCTTACCTTCAAAAGGATCGTCCCCAGTATATGGCGCTGGGGGCTGAAAGTCATCACTTGGACCATAGCGAAGCTCAGAGGTGTTAGGTGCTCCAGCGATGATACAAGCCCCAGCGGTGATATGAGCCCCAGTGGCGATACGAGCCCCAGTGGTGTTACCAGCTCCAGCGGTGTTACCAGCTCCAGCGGTGTTATGAGCTCCAGTGGTGTTACGCACTCCAGCGGTGTTACGAGATCCATTTACCCCAGAATATTCACCTTCCTCCATGGGTTCATCTAAGGCAAAGGTTACTGATACGTTCTTCTTGGGTCTTATTCTTACACCTTCTTTCTGTATATCAGCAAGATGGAGGAGAAAGTCAATTGGTGCCCAAAGAGTTCAGAGATTGGTCCCTGAGGCAATAACATTTAATGAGCCACTTACTAGCAGGATTGACTTCAGAGGCTTAGGTTCCATTGAGTGTTGTCCTACATGCTGTCTATTTTCTTTGGACATTCTCATCTGGGTAGCAAAGCTGGAGACGATAGAGAGGATAAAGCCATAGTGAAAACAGATTCAAGCTCCTTAATCAAATTCAACTATCCCCCCATTCCTGCCATGTGTCTTTTGACAATTAGAGGAACAACAGATGAAGAGGACATTTAGTCTTTTTATTCCTCAAAACCTTGATCACCTCCTGTTTCTTTTCCTTCTTCTTTTCTATATTCCTGTTCTCTCCCACCTTGCTGTATTATTGGAATGATCAGAGAATGGGAAGCGGAGAATGTGGAGCAGCTCCAGGATAGTTATCCATAGAATATTGCCGATAAGCTCCTTAAGGGGCTTGTGTTCCTTTTCTCCTCTGTGTAACAAACCAGAGAATAGAAACCCTGTTTTGGAGAAACTCTACTACTGATGATTTAACTCATCCCACTCAAATTGTGCCTAGGGGAGGATGTACCTAACAGTGTTGGGATGTTTGTGATCACTGCCTTCACCTCATTTGGGCCAATTGATCTCGAGAGACTTGCTCAGCACCTCACAGAATTCACGCTCCTCCCAGAACTCCCTGCTTTTGTTGAAGATTAACTCCCACATCTGTTCTTATCAGTACACCTAACAGAGGCAGCTCATTACCTGTCTGCTGGGGATCTTTCCTCAAATCCTCTAGTGCCGCTGGAGGCTGCAATGGTTGGTGGCAGTGGCTGTTGGCGAGTACACAGCTCTTCATATTCCTCCCCAATGGCAGATAACAGCCAGTGCAGGCCATCAATTATAGGTTGATGGCTCCTTTGGAGGTCTTTGACAACTGAACAAGGTTCCTGTGACAAAAAGAGAAGACTCTAGCCCAGGAGCTTGGGACCTCTGGGGCCCATAGTCTCAATCACCCTCAGCACACAGGTACACAGAAGCTCTGCTGTACCTAGAGAGGCTCTTAAGACTTCCTAAGAGATACTCAACATTTACTCCTGAGAAGGTAAATGAAAGGTACAAAAGCTAGGTCCTTTAATCAAGTGTCATGTCTTAGATGTATAACCTCGGACAAGGCACACAGAGTCTCTGAGTCTTGGCTTTCTTAACCATAAAATGAGACTACTGAAATTTCCAGCTTTAAAGAGCTATTTTGCAGGCCTAATGAGAAAACAGATGCAAAAGTGTTGTAAGTGAGTGGTACTTATTATCACCGTTGAGTCAGAAATCATCACCATACTTGCGTCAGGGAGCGGCTTTGCCTGAGATCTGGCATAGGAGACTGATTATGGGCTGTGGAAGGCATCAGCCTTGGTTGAGAGGACAAGGAAAGGGAGGGCAGGGCACTTACCACTCGGCACGGACACTTGCTCTCATTCATTAGTCTCTCCAGCAGCAGATATTCAATGATATCACCAGGCGGCAGGGCGTCCGTCTTATCCTGCTTGTTGGCCAGGCTAAAACCAGGCATTGGAAGATTTTGAGGGAAGAAGAGAGGATGAGTGAAACTGAGATAGAGACCAAGGGCAAGAAAAGAAAGGAAAGAGGGGGATATCCAATTCTGGTACAGCTGCTCCATATCCAGGGACTAGCTTTTAAGCCATACCCAATAAGGTGATCCAGACATTTTTCTAGCCAGCTCTCAATGGAGAAAAGAATAGCACAAGTAATTTGAATCTGAGATAATCCCCAAGCCTCATTTCTCACTTCTACACTACACCATCAAACTTTAATTAGAATTTCTAACTGGGGTAGGAACAAATTTGGAGCTTTTATACCCTCCCCTAAACTCTGTTCATGCTTGAGCTGGGGGTACTAACAAGGAATAAAAAAGGCTAAAAGGGGGTGGGGAGAATTGACAGGCCACCTGAAATATCACCCTGGAATAAGAGGTAGTGGCATAAGTCTCAGGCAGTCTGCCAAGGGAGCAGGCCACTGGCATTGAATAGGCAACACAGGAGTTTTTTGCCTTCATCTCAAGGTCAGAGACTGAAGCCAGAAGAGAAGCAAATGTAGGGAGGCAATCTTCAGGAAGACTCGACAAATGGCTGAGGAGGGTGTGTGCATTTCCCTTTGATGCTTGCCTTCAAAATTACCTTTGCACAATTAGATAACAGGTTCCCCCACGGCAATGTCTGGTAGAAAGTGGCTCTTGAAAACAGCCCACAGAGGACTGGGCCACTACCCCTCAGCCAAAGAGGAGAGGCAGTCTAATTGGATGTGACAGAGAAACCACCTAGCCCTTCCTCTGTCTACTCTTCTAAAGGCTCAGAATGGGAAGGGGAAATTGGACACAAAGGGAGAGTCTTACAGTAGGATGGGTTTCCCAGCCACTCTTTCATCAGACAGCAGGTTGGATAAGATGACCTTCACTTCCTGCATGCGCTCCAAGTCGCTGGAATCCAGGACGAAAATAAGCCCACGTGCCTGAGCATAGAAGTTTGGCCAGATTTCGCGGCCCTGCGTGTCTCCTTTCAGGTCATAGATGGAAACTTCATAATTATCCATCAGGAGTGTGGTTAGTTCATAGTGTGAACAACTTTCCATCCTACTACTACTAGGGAGTTCTATGCATAGGGGAAGAGAGGATGAAAGAATTTGTTACATGATTATCTGGACCTTGATTAGAGCCTGCCCTCAGGAATCCTATGGAGGTGTCCTGCCATCCTGCTCATGCTAATTCATCTTCCTAAACCAGCACTTTGCCCACACTACCCTATCCTGGCTCAGTAACCTTCCTTGAGTGCCTGCTGCTCTGAAGACAGAATACAAACTTTTACCTCCTAACCTGCCAGATCCGCTTCTTCCCTGACTGGTATCCAGGGTCTCTGGTACCCAGCCTCTTCCTCCTTCTGCTTCTTGACTCATGTGCCTCCCTATCCCCCATTCGACACACATGTCAGGCTCTCCCTTGCCCTGGGCCTTCACAAGATACTATTCCTACTGGTTAGAACACTTTTCCACGACTCTGCTTGGTTAACACCTTGGTTTTTAAAAGGTCAATTCAGATCTTGTTTCTTCTGGAAAATTTTCTTAACTCACACTACCATCCCCAAGTCCGGATAAGGTGTCTTTCTTCTGGGCTTACCACTACCACAGCACATGTATGCTTAGTCGCTCAGTCGTGTCTGACTCTCTGTGGCCCCATGGACTGTAGCCTGCTAGGCTCCTCTTTCCATGGGGATCCCCCAGGCAAGAATACTGGTGTGGGTTGCCATGCTGTCCTCCAAGGCATCTTCCTAACCCAGGGATTGAACCCAGGTCTCCTGCATTGCAGGTGGATTCTTTACTGTCTGAGCCACCGGGGAAGCCCATGTTACAGTGTTATAAATTCTGTGATTTATTTATCTGGGTTATAAACTGCAACAGGATAGAAACCCTTTCAGTATTTACTATTATATATTCACAATGTCAAGCACAGAAACTGGCAGACAGATGTTCAATAAATATTTGTTGAATGCATCTGATGAAGCTCTTCTCTCCCATCCTTTCTTTAAGGCCCAGCTCAAGTACCACTTTCTTTAGGAAGCCTCGCTGACTGGCCCAGCTCTCACTTCGATCTCTAGTTAAGCACATGATGTGTTAAACTGGTCCTTCACCTCATTCTGTGCACATCCTGCCTCCCCAGTGAATATAAGCTTTGTGAGGGAGGGGCTCCACATTCCCTTACACATAGCAAGTGTTCAGTAAATGTTTATGGGGCCTGTTACTGTGGAGGAGAGTATGATGTCCTCTTCCTCTCATATCTCCTAGAAACCATGCCAAACTCAGACACCTTTGCCCTTTCAAGGCTATGGCCAGACCATACAGTCCCACAGGGCATCCCACCTCTCACTCAGCCCCCAGAGAAATGCAGTTCAGCATTTCTGTAGACACATTCCAGTCTATTAAACCGACAGCCTGGCTTAGATCTCTGCCCACATTAGTAGCAAGATGATTTTACAGATTCTCTACAATCATACCTGGGAGTTCTAAGACCAGAATCAGTAGCTTCTTATCTCTAGTTTCAAATTTACATGGGACATTTTCTATAGGATTGCCAGAATAAGTTGATTAGCTGAGAAGTCTTGCTTTCAGATCTTTGGAAATGTATGACTATACACACATTTATGTGTGTACATAATATGCTTCTATATGTGTTATATGTACATATTATTACATTTTACTATCATCTCATAATGTCCTCTTCTGATTTTATCTTCATCAATTATTTAATTATAGTGTTCACAGAACATATAATTTTCATTCACAATTTTATGTTATT
This sequence comes from Oryx dammah, assembly GCF_014754425.2. Lineage (NCBI taxonomy): Eukaryota > Metazoa > Chordata > Mammalia > Artiodactyla > Bovidae > Oryx > Oryx dammah. The sequence continues at coordinate 9,236,264 of NW_024070207.1, forward strand.
TGTTATGTCTATATTAGACTACTTAAAAATAATAAATGAATAGGTTAAAACTCTAAAGGTAAGTTTTAAATTGTATTTTTTATATCAAAGCAAACTTTATGTTTTTTCCCTGTTATTTCTTTATATTTTCCAATATTTCCAATTCTCCAATAATTCAGTCTATTGTTGGAAAACCCTAGAAACCATCAGAAGTTTCTCTCTGACAATGTACATTTCTCTTATTTCCTCTATTAATTTATAAACACTCTGAGGACAGATACTGAGTCAAATCCATCTCTATATCCCTAGCAGAATGCTACATAAAGCACAGTTTGGGGATCATCTGCTTTAGAGTTATATGGGGGTGACGGTTATGTCCCACCCTGTGCCAAATGAATAAGAATCCATACACTTGGGACACAAGCATATTTTTTTTTTTTAAATCTTACATCTTCTTCTCTCAGGTATCTTTAATTTTTTTTTTTTTAGCAAACTCCTATGTTTAACAAAATCCCTAGGTGATTCTTCTCACCTTACATTTTGAGACTCACTGCCTTAAAGAGCAGTAGAATTTTTGCCTGTCTCAGCATTATCTGGCACACTTGTTAAGATTTTTGATTCCCTGGGCCTTCTCCAGGCTCAAATATCTGAACCTTCAGGTCCCCTGTGAATTGGTGTGATTCTGATTTTTGGCTCTCAGTACCCACTATGCACCAGGATCACCTGTGGAGCTCTTAAAACCTATGACACTAGGCCTCATTCTTTGAGAGAGAGAGATATGGGGTGGGGCTCAGAAAGCATTTTCTTTTCAAGTTTGAAATATATAGCTAGGTTTGAAACTGCTTTAAACACCCTCATATAGAGCACTGCTGGTGCCCATGCTTGGATCCCTTGCCCCATATGACCATGCCAGACAAAATAGTTATAGTGAATGATGTTGTTGGTAATAATGGCTTATGTCCCAAAATATTTTAGGGCCAGTGTCTTCAAATATTTACACAAGTTACTGCTTATAGATTGGAACTTCCTCCCTAGGCTATCATCTGTTTTCAGCAATTATAAGCATTTGCAGGAGCTTATAGAGGGCAAGACTTTGATGCTGGGAGGGATTGGGGGCAGGAGGAGAAGGGGACGACAGAGGATGAGATGGCTGGATGGCATCACTGACGTGAATCTGAGTGAACTCCAGGAGTTGGTGATGGACAGGGAGGCCTGGCATGCTGCAATTCATGGGGTCGCAGAGAGTCTGACACGACTGAGTGACTGAACTGAACTGAACTGATAGGGGGCAAGCTATTGCATTTTGGGTACAGAGGAGTCTACTAGTCTCTGGAAGTCTTAACATAGACAGAGGTGGCCTGAGATAATTCTTCAGAATGTGACATCAGTGGAAATTTGCTTCTTAGCCATAAAAATGTCTCTGTGAATGAAGTTTATGAATCAGCCCCAAGTTATTCATCAAGCACAAGGCAAGTTAAACAGTGACAAATTAGACTGCAAGCTCTATCTTCTAGAAATTAGAATGGAAAGCACATGCTATTCTCATAGGAAAAATAGCATAAGGCTAATTACAGTTGAGTGCTTCCCAACGAAGGCTATTAGAAAAGCCTGGGGTGTTCTTAATGTATTCCCAGGCCCCACCCAGACTGGATGGGAATCTAGGGGTGGTGCTGAGTTGGGCTCTAAAAATTATTCCCTTTATCAGTAACCTTGTGATTTATCTTGGCTCCTTGATTTTCTTGCTGCTTCTTACCTTTTTTTTTTTTTTCTTTAGTTATCATTTCTGCCAATCAGAGATTTGGGAGAGGCAGAATCAAGTTTGCTGCCTGTAAGGTGGAATACCAGGCTGAACCACTGGCTGAAATATCAAGGTATTAAACTGGAGATTTGGTATTAAACTTGCCTGTCTCTGAACTGACACCATTTCTCAAGCTCCAACCCTCTATATGAACTGTCACAAAGAGTTTCACGTTATTAAACTTCTTCATCATCCCACACTTGTCTCTCTTATCTAGACCAAATTCCACATTAATTGAGCTCTGAAACTAGACACTGTTTCAAACTTGCTATCCTTCCTAATCAACTGCAGTGCTTTCCATAGTCAGTTCATTCAGACGGACACTATGAAAAGACCTTCAATTGGGATATCTTGTAAAGGAAGCAGGTAACAGACATTACATAAACAGGCTGATAACACCTGAGGAGAAGAGTGTATGTGTGTCTCTGTGTGTGTGTGTCTTGTTCATGTGTGTTGGGAAGTGTTTACCTTCCAATGAGGTAACTGGAGCGCCATGAAGTAAGGGTAGGAAGGAATGACATTTCATTGGTCACTGGGACCCAGGGGAGACCTAAACTAGTATCTAATGCTCTCAGTTCCTTACGTCTCTGGAACGCCTCCACAAGAACAGTTTTGCCTGAGTTGTCCAGTCCAATGATGATGATGGCTACATGTCTAGAAATGGAAAAGAAAAATGAGTCAAAGCCTTAAAAGTACTGTTAGTCTAAACAAAGAATTATACTTTTGGTGTTTGGGGCTCTGCCTGCAGTAGTCCCAATGCAGTCATAAAGGCAAAGCCAGGTGGTAGAAGGTGGAGTGGGAACTACACCCCAAAGCCTCCAAGGACACTTTGCTTCCTTGATTCACTTGCCTTGTAGAACTGCCATCCTTCCCCAACCCTGCCCCTAATCTTGTAGACACTACCTAGTCATGCCCCTAATAATATATCATAAGGATCTGTCCTGTGAGGGACCATGGCTAGGTACCCTGGAGGAAATGGTGGAACAGGTCTAAGGAAATAATTACAGTATTACCTCTCGGTCTCTTCAGTTGTCTTTAGACGACACCAGCAGGAGGTCAGAAGCCGGAACATGATTCAGCTTAGTTCTTTAATATTAAAGGAAATAAGAAATCAGCCCATGGTTAACTCTGAACCTAAATTAGCTTATGAATATGCAGAAACTGATAAACAGACTGGGACTGTCAAAAGTCCATTATTTCATTCTGTCCAACCTTGTTTATGTCATGGGTGGGGTGCGGGGGAACCGATTATCATCAACTCGTGGGAAAACAGTGATTTCTTATTAAAGCAACCTACACAGGCATGATGGCATTAGGTGTGGCCTACCCCTTCAGCCATAGTTCATCCCTGTTAGGAATATCTTTATTCAACCTTGGAATTGGTGATGGGGTGGAGGATAATTTAGACAATTTCTTCACGATTAATCCATGGTGTAGCATGTATTAATATTTCATTCCCTTCTATGGCTAAGTAACATTGCATTGTATGGATATACCACATTTTGTTTATCCATCCATCGATAAGATGTTTGGATTGTTTCTACTTTTTGATTCTTATGAATAATCCCGCTATATATGTGTGTGTGTGTAGGATTGTATAAGTTTTGTATAGACATATGGTTTCAGTTCTCTTGAGTATATAACTAGGAGTGTAATTGCTGGGTCATATGATAACTAAAAAGCCTCTTGATGAAAGTGAAAGAGGAGAGTGAAAAAGTTGGCTTAAAGCTCAACATTCAGAAAATGAAGATCATGGCATCTGGTCATGGGAAATAGATAGGGAAACAGTAGAAACAGTGTCAAACTTTATTACTTTGGGCTCCAAAATCACTGCAGATGGTGACTGCAGCCATGAAACTAAAAGACGCTTACTCCTTGCAAGGAAAGTTATGACCAACCTAGACAGCATATTCAAAAGCAGAGACATTACTTTGCCAACTAAGGTCCATCTAGTCAAGGCTATGGTTTTTCCAGAAGTCATGTATGGATGTGAGTTGGACTATGAAGAAAGCTGAGTGCTGAAGAATTGATGCTTTTGAACTGTGGTGTTGGAGAAGACTCTTGAGAGTCCCTTGGACTGCAAGGAGATCCAACCCGTCCATTCTGAAGGAGATCAACCCTGGGATTTCTTTGGAAGGAATGATGCTGAAGCTGAAACTCCAGTACTTTGGCCACCTTATGCGAAGAGTTGACTCATTGGAAAAGACTCTGATGCTGGGAGGGATTGGGGGCAGGAGGAGAAGGGAATGACAGGGGATGAGATGGATGGATGGCCTCACCGACTCGATGGATGTGAGTTTGAGTGAACTCCGGGAGTTGGTGATGGACAGGGAGCCCTGGCGTGCTGCGATTCATGGGGTAGCAAAGAGTCGGACACGACTGAGTGACTGAACTGAATGTCTATGTATGGGGCCCAGAGCTGGGGGAAGCTCTGTCTGGGTTACCAAAGTACTTAGGTTGATACTCAGAAGGGCTTTGGTTAGCTCTCTGATGATTATGTGGTGAGTCAGTTCAGTTCAGTTCAGTCGCTCAGCTGTGTCCGACTCTTTGCAACCCCATGAATCGCAGCACGCCAGGGCTCCCTGTCCATCACCAACTCCCGGAGTTCACTCAAACCCATGTCCATCGAGTCGGTGAGGCCATCCATCCATCTCATCCTCTGTCATTCCCTTCTCCTCCTGCCCCCAATCCCTCCCAGCATCAGTCTTTTCCAATGAGTCAACTCTTCACATGAGGTGTCCAAAGTACTGGAGTTTCAGTTTTAGCATCATTCCTTCCAAAGAAATCCCAGGGCTGATCTCCTTTAGAATGGACTGGTTGGATCTCCTTGCAGTCCAAGGGACTCTCAAGAGTCTTCTCCAACACCACAATTCAAAAGCATCAATTCTTCGGCGCTCAGCTTTCTTCACAGTCCAACTCTCACATCCATACATGACCACTGGAAAAACCATAACCTTGACTAGACAGACCTTGGTCAGCAAAGTAATGTCTCTGCCTTTGAATATGCTGTCTAGGTTGGTCATAACTTTCCTTGCAAGGAGTAAGCGTCTTTTAATTTTATGGCTACAGTCACCATCTGCCGTGATCTTGGAGCCCAAAGCAATAAAGTCTGACACTGTTTCCACTGTTTCCCCATCTATTTGCCATGAAGTGATGGGACCAGATGCCATGATCTTCGTTTTTTGAATGTTGAGCTTTAAGCCAACTTTTTCACTCTGCTCTTTCACTTTAGTTCCTCTTCACTTTCTGCCATAAGGGTGGTGTCATCTGTGTATCTGAGATTATTGATATTTCTCCCGGCAATCTTGATTCCAGCTTGTGCTTCTTCCAGCCAAGCGTTTCTCATGGTGTACTCTGCATATAATTTAAATAAGCAGGGTGACAGTATACAGCCTTACGTACTCCTTTTCCTATTTGGAACCAGTCTGTTGTTCCATGTCCAGTTCTACCTGTTGCCTCCTGACCTGAATATAGGTTTCTCAAGAGACAGGTCAGGTGCTCTGGTATTCCCATCTCTTTCAGAATTTTCCACAGTGGTATGTATCTGCTTATCAATGGATAACTTAGCAGGATTCTGCAGAATCACCCACTGTTTTAGAGACTCACATTTTATAGCATTTCTTATTAGATCATTGTTCATTCCCTAGGAAATCATTCAGATTCCCGTAAGGACCTCCTGGAAAATAGGTCTGGCTTATGCCCTTCCAAAGGAAAACCTGATATGTGGCCTGTGATCAAAACCAGCCTTATTCCAGCTTTGCTCATGAAGCTGATAAAACCAGGAGCCTGAAATGCCAGTGTCTGATTGCCTGGGTTCCATGATAGCCATCTTGCTTTAAGACAGGAAGTAGCAGCTTCATGTCTATTTCCTGATAATTGCAGAGCTTCCTAGCTTGATCTCAGACAGTCTGTATTTGTTAGTACCACCAAGAGAGGTCCAACTGGCATCACACAAATTCTTCCTTAAGAACATATCTTAAAGAAGGATAAGTAGGATAACCAAGAAGGAAAATAATTGGACTAAGGATTATCAGGTCCTTTCACTTCCTGCACCTCTCCTGGGTACTCTAGGATGAAATCACCTAAATTAAACCTACCCTTTTCAGAATTCTTATCTACAGAATGGAGATAATGATATACTTTGCTTACCTGGAGGTGGTTAATTATGTATCTGATTAGAAGTTGGTTCTTTTTGAGAGAAAGACTTAAAATGGAGTAATAGAGTAATAGGAAGATGTGTTGTGCCTTCTAGCGTTCTTGCCAGAGTAACACAGCTCAGTTGCCCCCTTATGCTGGCTGTCAAGGTTCTGACATATCCATGGTAACCACTGCTTGGTTTATAGCAATCAAACTCATATCTCCCTACCTTGTCTGATTATATAGCTAATTACTAAATGAAATTTTAGTCATCACGTTTTTAAGTTTACAAAGTATCTATATAGAACTTACAGTGTGCCAGCACTCATTTAAGCAATCTATACATACTAAACTCATTTAATACTAACAACATGGCAAAAAGTAGGGGCCATCATTCACAAAATGGTTAAGTAATTTGCCCAAATTTACCCATTTACTAAGTGGTAATGCCTAGAATTCAAACCCAGGTGGTCTAGTTTCAGAGTCTGTGTATTAAGGGTCTCACAGGCTGTATGAGTGAGATTTTCAGAGGCCAGAGAAACTACCACAGCTCCGGGCCTTTCCATCTTTTCTGGACAAACTGTATTGTACTCCTTTTTAAGTCAACTTTAAAATAAACTTTTTTAAGAACAGTTTTAGATATACAGAAAAGTTACAAAGACAGTACAGAGAGTTCACATTATACCCTGCACCTGTTTACCCCTTCATTAATAGTATTGATGTAACACATATAGACTACCAGTTATTTTTCCAGCAAAAATGGGTTTATTTGGGATCAACAAAGAATTACAATTTGGGGTCTGCCATCATGGCAAGTCACACACAAGTACCCGTCACAGCAAGGAGCGGGAAAGGTAGTTGGGTGGGCTTTACTAAACAAAAGAGTCTACTGGGGGAATTTAGAGCTTGGAGTCAGAGAAGGCAATGGCACCCCACTCCAGTACTCTTGCCTAGAAAATCCCATGGACGGAGGAGCCTGGTAGGCTCCAGTCCATGGGGTCGCTAAGAGTCAGGCATGACTGAAGTGACTTAGCAACAGCAGCAGCAGAGCTTGAAGTATAGTGGCTTTTCACTGGCTGCGTTGTGGCAATCTCTCATTGGCTGAGTTGTAGCAATCTCTCACTAGCTGAGCTCTTGCCATGCAAGAAATGGAAGTCTTCTTGTTGGGCTCTGCTGTTGTCATAGGGTGTGACAGCTCCTCTTTCTGACCTCCTATTCTAATGCAGTGCTGGTTAAGACTTGGGTTTTCTGGTTTCAGTGACTTTTTGTCCCTCAGTGCCAGAAACGACCTTTCCTGAGTGTGGTATTCCATGATGGAGGGAAAGCATACACACTGGAAACCTATTGAGGTCACATTTGGGTAACAAGGAAGAGTAGAAGGGACAACTCTGAGGCCACTTACTCTTCAGAGTCCCTTGGACTGCAAGGAGGTCCAACCAGTCCATCCTAAAGGAGATCAGTCCCGGGTGTTCATTAGACGGACTGATGCTGAAGCTGAAACTCCAATACTTTGGCCACCTCATGCAAAGAGTTGACTCATTGGCAAAGACTCTGATGGTGGGAGGGATTGAGGGCAGGAGGAGAAGGGGATGACAGAGCATGAGATGGCTGGATGGTATCACCGACTCGATGGACTTGAGTTTGAGTGAACTCCAGGAGTTGGTGATGGACAGGGAGGCCTGGCGTGCTGCGATTTATGGGGTCGCAAAGAGTCGGACACGACTGAGCAACTGAACTGAACTCAAAGTCCACATATCATCAAGATCATAAACATTGGAGATCATATGAAAGATTTGGCAGACAAACTTCTAACAAGCCTGATCTAACTATCTTGGGAAAGCTGTTCCATCAGATGTTGTGTGCTTCAATTCTGGGAGCTATTTACTGTCAGGTCACCAGATGACATGCAGGTCCACTCAGGGTGCGCTGCTTTCTCTCCGTGTATCATATGAATCCAAGAGTCTGTGGCCTGGAGTTTCATGGCACAAGGGTTGGTTAGCAGTACTTGATAGGGGTCTTTCCAGTGAGGTTAAAGAGAATCCTTCTGAAGGTGTTTTTTCCAGTATATGAAATCTCCAGGTTGCAAGGGTGCTTAAAGTCTTCATCTCCAGAGAGTGGACTGTGAAAACACTGCTCTAGGAAAACATGGTTATTTTTATTTTTCAATATAATTTGTATTTATTATGTCACCATATAACAAGCAAAATATTAGGCGGGGATTTGAATAACATGAATCTGTTTCTTCAGTGGTCTGTACAAAGAAAATCAACAGGTTATTTTTAATAGAAGCAATTAGGCCTTTGCAACACTGGAATATTTCTCATTTTATCAGCTGCAGGTTAAACAATGCAGGAGCCAAGTACATTGAGTGTCCTGTGACTATCTCAAAGGGTGAGAGTTTGAATTCCACAAGGGATGGATATAAGATTTAGAAGGATCAGTGGCAGTGCTTTTGGCCAATATATTTGGAGGGCCCATACAAATTTTGCCAACTGAGTTTTAATAATTCCATTAGTACATTCGACTAAACCAGAGGATAATGCAGTGAAAGTATTGTAAAACTGGCCAAACAGCACAGATATGAAAATACCTGACCAGTAAAATGGGTCCCTTGGTCGTCATGAATTGTGGGAGAATTTCCCCAGGTAGGGATAATATTTTCCAGAAAGACCAGCCACAGAAAAAGCAGTAGCCTGTCTGCAAAGGAAGGCTTAAGTCCAGTGTGAAAACATTCACACCATGACCAAAATATATTTATATCCCTGAGATGGGGAAAGTTGTATTAAATCTAATTGCCAGACCTTGCGCAGTCCGTTAGACAGTTTAAAATGTTTGGAAGCAGTAAGAACAGGCTTCCCTGGGTTGTCCTTTGGATTAGTGGGGCAAGTGAGGTAGGCACTTTTTGCAACTTTGTAAATGTTTCCCCACCAATATTGATTCACGAAAGCAAGAATTTTGTCAGTAGACCAATGATCTAAGGCATGTATAGTGGTTAGGAGTATAAATTTTGGAATCTCTAGTAGGACTGAGTTGTTATTTGATCTGAATCAGAGGTTTCTCTTTTTATCAAACCAAGAGTTGAATTTCCAGTCTTTTTTCTTTTCTGAGACCAATTGTTGAGCTTCTCCAGCCAGTTTTTCTAAGTTATCATTTGGAGAAATACCCCTTTGTATCATGACAGAAGTTTGACTGCTTTTGATTCCTTTAAGGGCAGTGTTCCTTGTGGAACTGTCAGCAAGGTAATTTCCCTTAGCTTCCAGGGAGTCAAGTTAAAAATGTCCTGGAATTTTAATAATAGCTTAAGTGGCAGGTAAAAGTACTGCATTCACTAATGTTTGAACATAGGAGACATTTTAAATTTTATCTCTACTGAAAGTTAAGAAGCCATGTTGCTTCCACAACATTCCAAAATCATGAGCTTCTCCGAAACTGTATCTACTATCAGTATAAATTCTGGCAGTTTTGAATGTGAGTAAAGTACAAGCTTGTGTAAGATCACATAATTCAGACTTTGGGGCTGAAGTAGCCATTGGTACTGCCTCAAAAACAACAAAAGGCGTTGCAATAGCATCCCCAGCACAGTATTTACCATGATCAACTTTTAGATAAGAACCGTCAGTGAACTTTGAGAAGTCAGCATTACCAAAGTTATTTTCTTGCAGGTCATCACAAGGCATCAGGATATGATCCATCAGCATTAAGTAGTGGTGAGAGACTTCATTGGTGATGGAGGGCAGAAGAGCAGCAGGGTTAAGGTTATTACAACCTAAAAGAGTTATGTGAGGAACTTAACAAAAGGACTTCTTAGGAGGTGAGGCGGCTCACTGAGAAATAGAGTGTGATGAGAATTCAGAAGGCTTCTACTGCATGAGGTACCAAAATGGTTGAAAGGAATCCCACCTCAATCTTTTTGATGACCTTAACCAAAAAGGCAGTGGCAGTAATGGCTCTAAGGCAAGTTGAAAAGACAACTTAGAAGGCTGCAGGTACCCAAGGTACTTAATTGGTAACAATCTTTTTTCTAATATCCTGGCTGTCTGCAATAATAGCAGGGTAGACCTGTGCCACAGTGTACAGTTGCTGGCTTTAATACTCTGTGGATAGATAATGGTCCTCATGTTTTTGGATGAGTACCCCAAAGGCATTATCTTCCTTTTCATATATAAAACTGGAAAAGAGAATCTGATCATTGGATGCCCAAGAGTGTGTGGGTTCATCAAACTCTCCTTTAAGGCCTTAAAGACTATTTTGTCTGGTTCTTCCCATAAAATTGGGTTGAGGTTGCTCTTTAGTAAAATATACAGAGATTTGGCCATAAGAGAGAAATTTGGAATCCAGTTTGAGTAATATCCAACTAGCCTGAGAGAACCTCACATTTGGCACTTCATTTTGGGTATTTAGAAGCTTAGGACACATGAAGCCTTCTGGGTTCAGGTACAGCCCTTTTTCTGGTATCAGCTATCCTAAATATTGAAGGGGGTTTGGGAAAACTGCAATCTTCCCTTGGCAACTTTATGTCCCTTTAAGGCTAATAACTTTAGCAAGTGGATGCTGCTTTCCTGTGAGAAGGGTTGAGAAGGAGAACAAAGAAGCAAATCATCCACACATTGCACCAAAGCAGAACCCCTAAGAAACTTGTATCATCCAGATCAGCCTTCAGGATTTCTGAGAAATAAAGGCTCTCAGTAAAACCCCAAGGCATTACTGTACGGATGCACTGTTTTGTTTTCCAAATGAAGGCAAAAAGGTATTGGTTAGAATGTGCACTGCATACATCAATTATAGTAAAGAATTTGCTTCTGTTGGAAATGGATGTTAGTAGTATGTGAGAATTAGGAATAAAGAGTGTCGAGGGATAAGAGTCTTGCTTATTGCTCAGAAATCCTGGACAAACTTCCACCCTCAGCCCTTAGGTTTCTCGATGGTAAAATCAGGGGATTATAGGGATTAGTACAAGGGATAATGATGACTTGTTATCTTCTATTATAGGCTTTTTACCTCGAAGGCCTTCTTTCCTTACAGGGTGTTGATTAATTCTGGCGAGAAATTTGGGGGTGTTTATTTGGATCATGATGGGACGTGCACTGTGAATTTTACCAAAATCAGTTGGAGATTTTGCCCATAAGGAGGGTGGTAGCTGATCCAGTAGGAACAAATGGTCAGTGTTTCCAGAATCAGCTGTAGTACCATCAAAGACAGAAGAAATAAAATATGTCAAAGGGTCATTTAATTTACCTGATTGACTGCTTTGATGACTACTGTCAAGTTGTAGAATTATTTCCTCCTTATGGGAGAGAAAAATTCTGGCATGATACTTCCCTAAGAAGTCTTGGTCAAATAAATAGGTAGGGGTAGAGGAACTGAGGAGAAAATGGTGTGTGTTTCTCAAAGGGCCTAAAGAAAAGAATGGCTTCGGAGATAGGGACCTTTTGAAGTTCATTAGAGAACCCTACTATTTGAACTATCTTAGTACTCCAAGGCAGAGACTGTTTATTGTAGTGGAATTGAACACCAAAGAGTGTGGCTCTGGTGTCACTTAGGACTGGAAGAAATTTATCCTTAACGTGGAGAAATGTTATTCAAGAAAATCACGAGGGAGGGATTGGGAATAGTTCTTATAGTTCCTTTGACTCTTATTATTGAGAATTAGGGGGATGTTGGAAAGACAACTTAGAAGGCTGCAGGCACCCAAAGTGCAAAAATTGGTAACAATCTCTTTTCTAATATCCTGGCTCTTTGCAATAATAGCAGAAACTAGGAGGGTTTTGTTTTTGTTTAGGGACCTCCATTTGTTTTTATTGAAGATTAAGAATTTAGCAGTTTTCATTTACCTAGTTTTTAATTAGTGACTTTCCATAGCTGTTATGTTTGTGAGTAGATGGCACCCCACTCCAGCACTCTTGCCTGGGAAGTCCCATGGGCAGAGGAGCCTGGTGGGCCACAGTCCATGGGGTCGCTGGGAGTCAGACACGACTGAGTGACTTCACTTTCACTTTTTGCTTTCATGCATTGGAGAAGGAGATGGCAACCCACTCCAGTGTTCTTGCCTGGAGAATCCCAGGGATGGGGGAGCCTGGTGGGCTGCCGTCTATGGGGTCGCGCAGAGTCGGACACGACTGAAGCGACTTAGCAGCAGCAGCATTTTACATGACTAATCTAGAGTGTGAGAGACCTGGTTTGCCAGATTAACTAAATATGGAGTGGACAAAGTTTCCCATTCAATCTTGGTCCTTTTTACTAGAAGAAAAAGATCCTGGTTCAGCACACTAATAAAAATAGAGTTGAAAGCTACTCAAGTGGAATCAACATCTGAAGGAAGGTAAGAATTTTCTTTAAATACATTCTGAAGTTGATCATAATAGTCATGAATAGGTTCATCAGATTTTTGTGTGCAAGCCTGAATTTTGTTCCAATTAACAGGCTTTTGGGAAACCTTACGAATTGCTCTCGGAAATCACTTAGTGATTACCTGAGCTTGATCCTATACGTTAATGGGCTGGTCTCCCAGTTATAATTGTAGAGCGCTTTCAGGATTTCCCCAGTTGTGAATTTTCATCCAAATTTAGGCCTGGTCTTCACTGACAGGCATATGAACTAACTAATCTAAATCAGAGTTGATAAGTTTGAATAACTATATTATATTCATCAGCAAATCTGTAAGGATTTCAGTTACTTTGAGATAATCTTTGACTATGGCTTTGCAGTTCCACTTTAGTCCAGGAGATATAAAATAATTAAGAGTTTAGCCTCTGGATCCTCTGAAGGCTTAATTTTAAAGAGACAGGTTCTGATAAGTTCAGAGGAAATGGCACAGGGGAGTTTCAGAGAAAAGGGAAAGTTTGGCAAGAGAATTAGTATGGGGGAACTGAGAGTTATAGATGAGGTATGAGTGGTATAAAAGGGAAGAAGGAGGATGATGCCAGAGGCAGAGTCAGAGGAAAGGAACAAGATGACACTGGAGACAGTATCCGAGATATAGAAGCCAGGGAAAGGAACATGAGGCTTTGGCAGCCATTTTGTCTTTGGTTGCCTCAGTTGATCTTATAATGAAATATAATATAGAAATAGGCATTCCATTCAGTTTTGGAAATTTTACAGATATGGTTGTCCAATTGTTTTAAGAAAGGTAAGTTTGGGATTTCAGTATTTCTCTATAATCCCCATTCATGTTCTCAATTGCCTTTGGTTAGGTTGGTCCATTTACTTAGAAATGTGCATGAGGAAGGACTACAGATTTTTAAACATAAAATCAGTCAGGATTCTTGTAAGGGCACCCTCAAAGTATTTAGGTAATTGGAATCACATTTCTCAGAGGTTTATCTTTAGAGTAAAACAGTAATTTTCAAACAGCCTAAAACAGCTTAAATGGGCTCAAACACCCTGCAGGCCTATACCAGCCAGTTCTAAGGGAACAGTCTAGTTTTAAAGGAGCCAGGACAAAGGCTGCTCAGCACACCCTAATCCTGAACGAGGCAGGCTGAAGACTGAACAGCACAGTTTCAATGAAACAGCTCCTATTCCAAAAGAAATTCAGCTAAAAGCTAGCATAGTTTCATTTGGAATAGACCGGTTTGGAAAAAAAAAAAACAGGCCGAAGTGCTTAACTCACAGACAGAGTAAGGCTTTAATCAGAATAAACCCCCAGGAGAAAAATTTACCCTTAGGCCTCAGGGCTGGTGATTAAAAAAAAAAAAAAAAAACACCTCAATGGACTTTTTAGGTAACTTACCTATCTGCTTACCCGCCTCAGAGTCGTTGTGGGGTCTTCTCTGTATCCCTGCATTGGACACCAAAATGTTCACCTTAAACAGTTTGCCAGTTGCTTCTCCAGTAAAAGCCGATTTACTCAGAATCAGCAAACAATTATATCCTGGGGTCTCCAACTATGGCCGCCACAAACAAAGCCCTGTGCCTCGGGCGAAAAAGACTGTTATGGAAAAGAAGTTGCAAAGTCTAATAAACAGACAGCTCATTGGACGAATTGAGAGTTCCAAATATAGTGGCTTTTCATTGGCTGAATGGTGGAACTCTTTCATTGGCTAAACTCTTGTCAGGCGAAAAAAAGAAGTCTTTGTTTCTTCTTCCTTTTCCACGCCGCTACTGTCGTAAGTTGTGAGAGCTCCTCCTCTGATTTGTTGACTGTTTTATTTGAGGTTTCTGTTATTCATTTCTGTAACACCTTACACTAGTATGGTACAATTGTTAAAATTAAAGAACCAGAATCGATACATTGTTGTTGCTGTTGTTGTGCAGCTGCTAAGTTGTGTCTGACTCTTTGTGACCCCATGGAGTACAGCATATCAAGCTTCCCTGTGCTTTAGTATCTCCAGCCCTTGAAATTGATGTGTCCATTGAGTCAGTGATACTATCTAACCATCTCATTCTCTGCCGCCCCATCTCCTTTTGCCTTCTGTCTTTTGCAGCATCAGTCTTTTCTAATGAACTGATACATTATTACTAACTAAAGAACATACCTCAGTCACATTTCCTTAGTGCAGTTGTTTTTGCCTTTAGTGTCCCAGACTCCATTTACTTCCAAAGTTAGCTGGGCCAACACTCTTAACCCTGCCTCCTTCAATGAAGTTGTTTTGTACATTTGTAACACACATTCTGTAATAAGTTAATTTTGTGTCAACTTGACTGGGCCATGGTGTGCCCAGATATTTGGCAAAACATTATTTCAGATGTTTCTGTGAGTGTTTTTAGGTGAGATTAACAGGCAATGGCACACCACTCCAGTACTCTTGCCTGGAAGATCCCATGGACAGAGGAGCCTGGAAGGCTGCAGTCCACGGGGTCGCGAAGAGTCGGACACGACTGAGCAACCTCACTTTCATGCATTGGAGAGGGAAATGGCAGCCCACTCCAGTGTTCTTGCCTTGAGAATCCCAGGGACAGGGGAGCTTAGTGGGCTGCTGTCTATGGGGTCACACAGAGTCAGACACGTCTGAAGCAACTTAGCAGCAGCAGCAGCAGCAACTTTTAAATAGCGGAGAAGTTAATGGCACCCCACTCCAGTACACTTGCCTGGAAAATCCCATGGACAGAGGAACCTGGTAGGTTGCAGTCCATGGGGTCGCTAAGAGTTGGACACGACTAAGTGACTTCACTTTCAATTTTCACTTTCATGCTTTGGAGAAGGAAATGGCAACCCACTCCAGTGTTCTTGCCTGGAGAATCCCAGGGACGGGGGAGCCTGGTGGGCTGCCGTCCATGGGGTCACACAGAGTTGTACAGGACTAAAGCAACTTAGCAGCAGCAGCAGCAGCAGCAACTTTTAAATAGACTCAGGAAAGCAAATTGCCCTCCCTAATTTGACCTCATCCTTAGTGGCTCATATGATAAAGAATCTGTTTGCAATGAAGGAGACCTGGGTTTGATCCCTGGGTAGGGAAGAGCTCCTAGAGAAGGGATTGGCTACCCACTCCAGTATTCTTGCCTGGAGAATTCCACAGACACAGGAGCCTGGTAGGCTATAGTCCACTGGGTCACAAAGAGTTGGACATGACTGAGCAACTAAAAATCAGTTGGAGGCATGACTAAAATCAAAAAAGCTGACCCTTCACCAAGTAAGAGAGGAAAAAGTCAGGCAAAGTCTGACTGCTTTTGAACTGGATCATTGACTTCTTTCCTGCCTACAGACTCAAAGTGAAACAATGGCTCTTCCTGGATTGTGAGCCTGCTGGTCTTTGGACTGGAACTACACCATCTGCTCTTCTGGTTCTCAGGCCTTAGGAACCCTCCTGGAACTAAACAATTGACTCTCCTGGATCTCTAGCTTGCCAATTCACCCTGCTGATCTTGGGGCTTGCCAGACTGTATAAATGTATGAGCCAATACCTTGTAATAAATCTACACACACACACACACAGATATCCTATTGCTGGGATAGAACAGCTGCTTGTTCTTGCATCAGGACCTCCTTCTATATTACCTATTATCTCTTGCCTCTAGTTCTCTGCCTCAAATACTCTCCTCCCATTCTTCACTTTAATGCTTTATTGTCATCTCTCAATTCTCTCGTCTTCTTGTCACCTCCTCAAAAGAAGCCTTCCCTGACCCAGGCTGTTCCCCTTTCCCCTTTCATCCCTTTTATTTTTATTTTAAACATTTAATTAAAACAAAGCTACAGAAAACCACACAAAACTTAGCTTAAAGAGTTACTATAAAACCAACACCCTAGTAACCATTATCTTATTTAATCTACATGTTTATGCTCTATTCCTTTCTTTTTTCTTCTCTTTTTAAAGTTTATCATACATTAACATAGACTTTAAAAACCTGCATCTATACAGTTTTAAGACACATAGATTGATGTATCCACCACCACCTATATACAGAATAGTTCTGTCACCCCAAAAAACTCTCTGTTGTTATCCCTTTATAGTTTCACTTCTACCTCAACCTCCCCCCTGCCATTAACCTCTAGTAACTAATAATCTGTTCTCTGTCATTATAGTTTTGTCATTTGGAGATGTTATATATATGGAATCATACATTTGTGATTAAAACTGGCTTTTTTTATATCAGCCTAATGCCATCAAAATTCATCCAAGTAGTTGTGTTTATTAAATACTTGGTTTCTCTTTATTGCTAAATAGTATTCCATTGTGTGGATGTACCGCAGTGTATGTACTCTATCTTTTGAGTAACATTTGGATTATTTCCAGTTTTTGGCAGTTGTGACTGGAGCTAGAATAAACATCCATATTCAGGATTTTGTTTAATACTGTGGATGTTTATTTAATTATATTTTAAAATTGAAGTGTGGTTGATGTTTAATGTGGTTCCCTGGGGGCTCAGATGGCATGACTCTGGCTGCAATGCAGGAGACTCAGGTTTCATCCTTGGGTTGGGAAGATCCCCTGGACAAGGAAATGGCAACCCACTCCAGTATTCTTGCCTGGAACAGAGGAGCCTGGCAGGCTACAGTCCATGAGGTCACAAAGAATCAGACACGATGTATAATATTATATTAATTCCAGTTGTACAACATGGTGATTCAAAATTTTTCTAGATTATATTCCATTTATAGTTATTATAAAATATTGACTATTTTCCCTGTACTGTACAATATATCCTTGTACCTTATTTTATGCATAGTAGTTTGTACTTCTTAATTCCCTACCCATCTCTTGCTCCTCCCCACTTCCCTCTTCTCACTGGGAACACTAGTTTGTTCTCTATGTCTGTGAGTCTATTTCTTTTTTATTAAATTCACTATTTTATTTTTCTTTAGATTCTACATGTAACTGATGCAATACAGTATTTGTCTTTCTCTGTCTCATTTATTTCACTAAGCATAATACTCTCCAGGTCCATCTGCGTGTGCATGCTCAGCTTCTCAGTCGTGTCTAACTCTCTGGGACTCTTAGAACTGTAGCCTGCAAGGTTCCTACATCCATGGGATTTTTCAGGCAAGAATACTGGAGTGGGTTGCCATTCCCTCCTCCAGAGGATCTTCCTGACCCAGGGATTGAATCGATGTCTTCTGCATCTCCTGCACTGAAGGTGGATTCTTTACCTGCTGAGCCATCAGGTCCTGGGACATCCATATTATTCCATGTGTCAAATGTTCATTTTATGTGTCTGAGTAATATTCCATTGTGTATGTGTGTGCATATATAAGCCCATCTGGTCTAATGTGTTGTTTAAGGCCATTGTTTTCTTATTGATTTTCTGTCTGGATGATATAGCCATTGGTAAAACTGGGTTATTAAAGTCCCCTAAAATTGTTGTATTGTAGCCTATTTCTCACTTTAGATCAGTTCAGTTCAGTTGCTCAGTCATGTCCAACTCTTTGTGACCCCATGGACTGCAGGACGCCAGGCCTCCTTGTCCATCAACAAAACCCAGTGTTTACACAAACTCATGTCCATTGAGTCAGTGATGCCATCCAATCATCTCATCCTCGGTCGTCCCCTTCTCCTCCCACCTTCAGTCATTCCCAGCATTCAGGGTGTTTTCAGATGAGTCAGTTATTTACATCAGGTGGCCAAAGTATTGGAGTTTCAGCTTCAGCATCAGTCCTTCCAAGAACATTCAGGACTGATTTCCTTTAGGATGGACTGGTTGGATGTCTTTGCAGTCCAAGGGACTCTCAAGAGTCTTCTCCAACACCACAGTTCAAAGGCATCAATTCTTCGGTGCTCAGCTTTCTTTATAGTCCAACTCTCACATCCATACATGACTACTGGAAAAACCATAGCCTTGACTAGATGGACCTTTGTTGAGAAAGTAATGTCTCTGCTTTTTAATATGTTGTCTAGGGGTTGGTCATAACTTTTCTTCCAAGGAGCAAGCATCTTTTAATTTCATGGCTTCAGTCGCCATCTGCAGTGATTTTGCAGCCCCGCAAAGTAAAGTCAGCCACTGTTTCCCCATCTATTTGCCATGAAGTGATGGGACCAGATGTCATGATCTTCGTTTTCTGACTGTTGAGCTTTAAGCCAACTTTTTCACTCCTCTTTCACTTTCATCAAGAGATTCTTTCGTTCTTCCCTTTATGCCAAAAGGGTGGTGTCATCTGCATATCTGAGGTTATTGATATTTCTCCTGCAATCTTGATTCCAGCTTGTGCTTTATCCAGCCCAGTGTTTCTCATGATGTACTCTGCATATAAGTTAAATAAGCAAGGTGACAATATACACCCTTGACATACTCCTTTCCCTAATTGAAACCAGTCTGTTGTTCCATGTCTAGTTCTGACTGTTGCTTCCTGACGTGCATACAGATTTCTCAGGAGTCAGGTAAGGTGTTCTGGTATTCCCATCTCCTTAAGAATTGTCCACAGTTTGTTGTGATCCACACAGTCAAAGTCTTTGGCATAGTCAGTAAAACTGAAGTAGATGTTTTTCTGGAACTCTCTTGCTTTTTTGATGATCCAGTGGATGTTGGCAATTTGATCTCTGGTTGCTCTCCCTTTTCTAAAACAAGCTTGAGCATCTGGAAGTTCATGGTTCACGTATTGTTGAAGCCTGGCTTGGAGAATTTTGAGCATCACTTTACTAGCGTGTGAGATGAGTGCAATTGTGCAGTAGTTTGAGCATTCTTGGCATTGCCTTTTTTGGGGATTGGAACGTAAACTGACCTTTTCCAGTCCTGTGGCGACTGCTGCATTTTCCAAATTTTCTGGTCTATTGAGTGCAGCACTTTCACAGCATCATCTTTTAGGATTTGAAATAGCCCTACTGGAATTCCATCACCACCACTACCTTCGTACGTCATGATGCTTCCTAAGGCCCACTTGACTTCTCATTCCAGAATGTCTGGCTCTAGGTGAGTGATCATACCATCATGATTATCTGGGTAATGAAGATCTTTTTTGTACAGTTCTTCTGTGTATTCTTGCCACCTCTTCTTAATATCTTCTGCTTCTGTTAGGTCCATACCATTTCTGTCCCTTATTGTGCCCATCTTTGCATGAAATGTTCCCTTGGTATCTCTAATTTTCTTGAGGAGATCTCTAGTCTTTCCCATTCTATTGTTTTCCTCTATTTCTTTGCATTGATCGCTGAGGAAGGCTTTCTTATCTCTCCCTGCTGTTCTTTGGAAATATCCATTCAAATTGGTATATCTTTCCTTTTCTCCTTTGCCTTTCGCTTCTCTCCTTTTCACAGCTATTTGTAAGGCCTCCTCAGACAACCATTTTGCCTTTTTGCATTTCTTTTTCTTGGGGATGGTCTTGATCCCTGCCTCCTGAACAGTGTCATGAACTTCTGTCCATAGTTCTTCAGGCACTCTGTCAGATTCAATCCCTTGAATCTATTTCTCACTTCCACTGTATAATCATAAGGGATTTGATTTAGGTGATACCTGAATGGTCTAGTGGTTTTCCCTACTTTTTTCAATGTAAGTCTGAATTTGGCAATAAGCAGTTCATGATCTGAACCATAGTCAGCTCCTGGTCTTGTTTTTTCTGACTGTATAGAGCTTCTCCATCTTTGGCTGCAAAGAATATAATCAATCTGATTTAGGTGTTGACCATCTGGTGATGTCCATGTGTAGAGTCTTCTCTTGTGTTGTTTCTCACTTTAGGTCTGTTAAGATTCCCATTTCTTTCAGAATTTTCCACAGTTTATTGTGATCCACACAGTCAAAGGCTTTGGCATAGTCAGTAAAGCAGAAATACATGTTTTTCTGGAACTCTCTTGCTTTTTCCATGATCCAGCAGATCTTGGCAATTTGATCTCTGGTTCCTCTGCCTTTTCTAAAACCAGCTTGAACATCTGGGAGTTCATGGTTCATGTATTGCTGAAGCCTGGCTTGGAGAATTTTGAGCATTACTTTACTAGCATGTGAGATGAGTGCAATTGTGTGGTAGTTTGAGCATTCTTTTGCATTGCCTTTCTTTGGAATTTAAATAAAAACTGATCTTTTCCAGTCCTGTGGCCACTGCTGAGTTTTCCAAATTTGCTGGCATATTGAGTGCAGCACTTTCACAGCATCATCTTTCAGGATTTGAAACACCTCAACTGGAATTCCATCACCTCCACTAGCTTTGTTCATAGTGATGCTTTCTAAGGCCCACTTGACTTCACATTCCAAGATGTCTGGCTCTAGATTACAATAAACTGTGGAAAATTCTGAAAGAGATGGGAATACCAGACCACCTAACCTGCCTCTTGAGAAATCTGTATGCAGGTCAGGAAGCAACAGTTACAACTGGACATGGAACAACAGACTGGTTCCAAATAGGAAAACAAGTTTGTCAAGGCTGTATATTGTCACCCTGCTTATTTAACTTATATGCAGAGTACATCATGAGAAATGCTGGACTGGAAGAAACACAAGCTGGAATCAAGATTGCCGGGAAAAATATCAATAACCTCAGATATGCAGATGACACCACCCTTATGGCAGAAAGTGAAGAGGAGCTAAAAAGCCTCTTGATGAAAGTGAAAGAGGAGAGTGAAAAAGTTGACTTAAAGCTCAGCATTCACAAAATGAAGATCATGGCATCTGGTCCCATCACTTCATGGGAAGTAGATGGGGAAACAGTAGAGACAGTGTCAGACTTTATTTTGGGGGGCTCCAAAATCACTGTAGGTGGTGACTGCAGCCGTGAAATTAAAAGACGCTTACTCCTTGGAAGAAAAGTTATGACCAACCTAGATAGCATATTCAAAAGCAGAGACATTACTTTGC
>NW_024070207.1:9257724-9270512 GCF_014754425.2 Oryx dammah
TTCCAGTACTTTGGCCACCTCATGTGAAGAGTTGACTCCTTGGAAAAGACTCTGATGCTGGGAGGGATTGGGGGCAGGAGGAGAAAGGGACGACGGAGGATGAGATGGCTGGATGGCATCACGGACTCGACTCGATGGACGTGAGTCTGAGTGAACTCTGGGAGATGGTGATGAACAAGGAGGCCTGGCGTGCTGCGATTCATGGGGTCGCAAAGAGTCGGATATGACTGAGCGACTGAACTGAACTGAACTGAATATTTGCTTTATCTATTTAGATGCTCTTATGTTAGGTGCATAAATATTTACAAATGTTATATCCCCTTCATGGGTTGACCCTTTTATCATGATGTAATGACTTCTTCTCTTTTTACAGTCTTTATCTTAAAGTCTATATTGTCTGATATAAGTATAGCTATTCTAGCTTTCTTTTGGTTTTTATTTGAATGGAATATATTTCCCCATCTTTCATTTTAAGTGTGTTGCATGCAGCATATATATGGGTCTTTTTTTTGTATATGTACACTCAAACCACTTTATGTCTTTTGACTGGAGAATTTAGTGCATGTACATTTAAAGTAATTTTGGTAGGTGTGTACTTATTGCAAATTTGTTCATTGTTTTCCTTGGCTGATTGTAGCTTCTCTTCTCTTGCTGTCTTCCTTTGTGATTTGATGATTTTCTGTCACCCTTTCTCTATATGTTTTGTGTATAAGTTTCTGCTTTGTGGTTACCATGAGGTTTACATATAATAGCTTATAACTGTCTTTTTAAATTTATTTTTAATTGAAGAATAATTGCTTTACAGTATTGTGTTGGTTTCTTCCAAACATCAACATGAATCAGCTTTAGGTCTACATATGTCCCCTTCCTCTTAAATCTCCCTCCCCCTCCCCATTCTACCCCTCTGGGTTGTTACAGAGCCTTGGTTTGAGTTCTCTGAGTCCTATAGCAAACTGTCTATTTTAATGTGATAACAACTTAAGTATGAATTTTTTCCAGAACTCTATATTTTTACTTCCCTTCCCATGATTTATGTTCTTGATGTCACAATTTCCATATTTTTGTCTTGTGTATCCATTGACAATTTATTATTGTTATAGTTATTTTTACTACTTTTGTCTTTTAACCTTCATACTAGCTTTATAAGTGATTAGTCCAGCCCCTTTACAATATTAGATTTTATGAATTTTACTATATATTTACCTTTACCAATGAAATTTTTCTTTCATATGTTTTCCTGTTACTAATTGGTGCCCTTTTGTTTTGGCTTAAAGAAGTCTCTTAAACTTTTTTTTATCAGGCTGATCTAGTGCTGATGAGCTCCTTTACCTTTTGCTTGTCTAGAAAATTTTGAATCTCTCCTTCAATTCTAACCTAAAGTTTGCTGTGTAGAGTATTCCTTGTTGGAATTCACTCATCTTTCCTTCCCACCCCTAGTCTTAGGTGACCACTAATTTACTTTCTATTGATTGCCTATTCTGTACATTTAATGTAAATGGAATCATATAATATGTAATCTTTTGTGAAAGGCTTCTTACACTTAGCATAATATTTGGAAGACTCATCCATGTTGTAGCATGTATTAGTATTTCATTTCTTTTTATTGCTAAATAATATTCAATTGCATTGGATATGTGACATTTTGTTTATCCATTCATCAGCTGATGGAGATTTTGGGTTGTTTTTATTTTGGCTCTTAGGAATATTGCTGTGATGACATCATGTTCAAAATTTTGTATGGGCCTGTCTTTTTATTCCTCTTGGTCATACACCTAGGCATGGAATTGCTGAGTCATATGGGAAACAAGTTGTTAAGGAACTGCCAGATTATTTCTCAAAGCAGTTACACCATTTACAATTCTACCATCAGTGTATGAAGGTTCCAGCGTTGCCACTCTTTGATAGTATTTTTATTATCTACCCTTCTGATTATAGACATCCTGTGGTGTGTGATGAGGTCTCTCATTGTGGTTTTTGATTTACATTTCATGTACTTATAGGCCATTTGTATATTTTCTTTGGAGAAGTATCTATTCAAATCTTCCATCTATTTTAAAAATTTGTTTTCTTGTCTTTTTATTGTTCAGTGGTAAGAGTTATTTATACATTTTTGATTCAAGAACTTTATCAGGTATGTGATTTGCAAAATTTTCTCCCATCATATGAGTCGTGTTTTTACTTGCTTAATAGTGTCTTTGCAGCAAAATTTTAAAAAGTAGATGAATTCCATTTATATGTTATTCCTTTTGTTATTTGTGCTTTGGGTATCTTATCTAAGAAACCACTGCTTAATCCAAGTTCATGAAGATTTATGCCTATTTTCTTAGAAGAGTTGTATAATTTTATCCCTTATATTTAGGTTCAAACATTTAAAGTTAATTTTCATGAATGGTATGAGCAAGTGGTCCAGTTCATTCTTTTGCAGGTGGATATCCAGTTGTCCCTAAAATTCTGGGCAATTTTAACACATGTATAGATTTTTAAAAAACTAATTAATTGATTTTAATTGGAGGCTAATTACTTTATAATATTGTACTGGTTTTTGCCATACATTGATATGAATCAGCCATGGATGTACATGTGTTCCTCATCCTGAATCTCCCTCCCACCTCCCTCCCCATCCCATCCCTCAGGGTCATCCCAGTGTACCAGCCCTGAGCACCCTGTCTCATGCATTGAACCTGGACTGGCAATCGATTTCACATATGGTAATATACATGTTTCAATGCTATTTTCTCAAATCATCCCACCCTCACCTTCTCCCACAGAGTCCAAAAGTCTGTTTTTACATCTGTGTCTCTTTTGCTGTCTTGCATATAGGGTCATTGTTACCACCTTTCTAAATTCTATAAATATGCATTAATATACTGTGTTGGTGTTTTCTTTTTGACTTAATTCACTTTGTATAATAGGCTCCAGTTTCATCCACCCCATTAGAACTAATTCAAATGCATTCTTTTTAATAGCTGAGTAATATTCCATTGTGTATATGTACCACAGCTTTCTTATCCATTTGTCTGCCGATGGGCATCTAGGTTGCTTCCATGTCCAAGCTATTGTAAACTGTGTGATTAACATTAGGGTACACATGTCTCTTTCAGTTCTGGTTTCCTTGGTGTGTGTGCCCAGCAGTGGGATTGCTGGGTCATAAGGCAGTTCTATTTCCAGTTTTTTAAGGAATCTCCACACTGTTCCCCATAGTGACTATACTAGTTTGCATTCCCACCAACAGTGTAAGAGAGTTCCCTTTTCTCCACACCCTCTCCAGCATTTATTGTTTGTAGACTTTTTGATAGCAACCATTCTGACTGGCATGAGATGGTACCTCATTGTGGTTTTGATTTTCATTTCTCTGATAACAAGTGATATTGAGTATCTTTTCATGTGTTTGTTAGTCATCTGTATTTCTTCTTTGGAGAAATGTCTGTTTAATTCTTTGGGGCATTGTTTGATTGGGTCGTTTATTTTTCTGGAATTGAGCTGGAGGAGTTGCTTGTATATTTTTGAGATTAATTCTTTGTCAGTTGCTTCATTTGCTATTATTTTCTCCCATTCTGAAGGCTGTCTTTTCACCTTGCTTATAGTGTCCTTCATTGTGCAAAAGCTTTTAATTTTAATTAGGTCCCATTTGTTTATTTTTGCTTTCACTTCCATTACTCTGGGAGGTGGGTCATAGAGGATCTTGCTGTGATTTATGTCGGAGAGTGTTTTGCCTATGTTCTCCTCTAGGAGTTTTATAGTTTCTGGTCTTACATTTAGATCTTTAATCCATTTTGAGTTTATTTTTGTGTGTGGTGTTAGAAAGTGTTCTAGTGTCATTATTTTACAAGTGGTTGACCAGTTTTCCCAGCAGCACTTGTTAAAGAGATTGTCTTTTCTCCACTGTTTATTTTTGCCTCCTTTGTCAAAAATAAGGTGTCCATAGGTGCATGGATTTATCTCTGGGGTTTCTATTTTGTTCCATTGATCTATATTTCTGTCTTTGTGCCAGTACCATACTATCTTAATGACTATATCTTTGTAGTATAGTCTGAAGTCAGGCAGGTTGATTCCTCCAGTTCCATTCTTCTTTCTCAAGATTGCTTTGGCTATTCAAGGTTTTTTTGTATTTCCATACAAATTGTGAAATTATTTGTTGAAGTTTTGTGAAAAATACTGTTGGTAGCTTCATAGGGATTGCATTGGGTAGATAGATTGCTTTGGGTAGTATATTAATTTCGCTATATTGATTCTTCCAATCCATCAACATGGTATATTTCTCCATCTATTTGTGTCATCTTTGATTTATTTTTCATCAGTGTTTTATAGTTTTCTATATATAGGTCTTTTGTTTCTTTAGGTAGATTTAATCCTTAGTATTTTATTCTTTTTGTTGCAATGGTGAATGGGATTGTTTCCTTAATTTCTCTTTCTCTTTTCTCATTGTTAGTATATAAGAATGCAAGGGATTTCTGTGTGTTAATTTTATATCCTGCAACTTTACTATATTTATTGATTAGCTCTAGTAATTTTCTGGTGGTGTCTTTAGTGTTTTCTATGTAGAGGATCATGTCATCTGCAAACAGTGAGAGTTTTACTTCTTCTTTTCCATTCTGTATTCCTTTTATTTCTTTTTCTCCTCTGATTGCTGTGGCTAAAACTTCCAAAACTATGTTGAATAGTAGTGGTGAGAGTAGGCACCCTTGTCTTGTTCCTGACTTTAGGGGAAATGCTTTCAGTTTTTCACCATTGAGGATAATGTTTGCAACACATGTATAGATTTTTATAACCACCACCATAATAAAATTATATAGAACTGTTTCTTAACCAGATAGATTCATTGTTTTACCCCTTTAGAGTCACAGTCATCTTTCTTTCTCTAAGTCTTGGCAACCACTTATCTGTTCTTCATCTCTATAATTCTATCATTGAGAATGTTATATAAATGGAATCATATACTACATAACCTTTTGCAATTGGATTTTTCACTCAACACAATTCCTTTTAGATCCATCCAACTTATTGTGTGTAGTATTAATAGTTTGTTTGTTTGTGTGTGTATGCATGTGTGTGTGTCTTCCTTCAGAATTTCTACATAGACAATCATGTCATCTATAAATGGGTGGTTGTATTTCTTCCTTTCCAGTCTTTTTTCCATTTATTGCATTTTTCTTGCTTTATTGTGTGATTAGAATGTCTAGTACTGTGTTGAATAGCAGTGGTTAGACGAAGACATTTTTACCTTGTTTCTCAAAGCATTCAGTCTTTCAGTCTTAAAGAAGATGTTAGCTCTGATTTTTCATGAATGTTCTTCACTAGGTTAATGAAGTTATCTTGTATTCCTTAATTGCTGAGAGCTTTTATCATGAACAGATGCTTCATTTAGTCAAAACACTTTTTATACATCATTTGAAATGACAATATGTTTTTTCTTTTAAAGTCTGTTGATAGTTGGATTACATTGATTTTCAAATATTGAGCCAGCCTTGTATCTGGGGAATATACCTCACTTAGTCATGGTGCATAATTATTTTTATATATTGGGGCTTCCCTGGTGGCTCAGATGGTAAAGAATCTATCTGCAATGCAAGAGACCTGGGTTTGATCCCTGGGTTGGGAAGATCCTCTGGAGGAGGAAATGGCAACCCACTCCAGTATTCTTGCCTGGGAAATTCCATGGACAGAGGAACCTGGAGGGCTATAGTCCATGGGGTCGCAAAGAGTCAGACATGACTGAGTGACTAATCATGATGCATAATTATTTTCATATGTTGCTGAATTCTATTTGTTCATATTTTATTGAGGGTTTTTGAGTCTTTGTTCATCAGTGATAATGCACTGTAGTTTTCTTCTTTTTCTGCTGGATTTATCTGATTTTTTTTTACATGAACATTTTACTAGATGATCAACAATGATATGAGAACATTGAAGGAGGGATTATACAAAAACAGAAAGTGATGAGTGTCTTTGATATTGGTGGTGGGTTGTTCTTTCAACTGACCTTACATGGAACATTATGTATACTTAGGTATCTATTTTTATTTTTATTTTTTAATTTTTATTTTTACTTTATTTTGCTTTACTACTGTATCGGTTTTGCCATACATTGACATGAATCAGCCACGGGTGTACATGAGTTCCCAAATATGAACCCCCCTCCCAACTCCCACCCCATATCATCTCTCTGGATCATCCCCGTGCACCAGCCCCAAGCATCCTGTATCCTGTATCGAACATAGACTGGCAATTCATTTCTTACCTGATAATATACATGTTTCAATGCCATTCTCCCAAATCATCCCACCCTCTCCCTCTCCCACAGAGTCTAAAAGTCCGTTCTATACATCTGTGTCTCTTTTGCTGTCTTGCATACAGGGTTATCATTACCATCTTTCTAAATTCCATATCTATGTGTTAGTATACTGTATTGGTGTTTTTCTTTCTGGCTTAATCCACCTCATTAGAACTGATTCAAATGTATTCTTTTTAATGGCTAAGTAATACTCCATTGTGTATATGTACCACAGCTTTCTAATCTCAAGATATTATTGCCTTCATTAGGTGATTTGGAATTTCTTCCTCTTTTCTGAAAGAGATTGTGTAGTATTAATGTTATTTCTTTAAGTGGTTTGGTAGAGTTCTCTAATAAAACCATTTGGGCTTGGAGATCTCACTTCCAGCAGTTTTTGAACTATGAGTTTAATTTTCTTAATAGTTATAGAACTAATGAAATTATTTCATGTTGAATGAGTTGTGATAATTTGTGCTTTTCAAGGAATTGGTCCATTTCATGTAAGTTTTCAGATATATCTGTGTAAAGTTGTTCATGGTATTCCCTTATCCTGTTGATGTATACAAGTTCTGTGGCAGTATTTCCTCTTTTATCCTGATGTTGATAAGTTACATCTTCTTTTCCTGGCTAGTCTTTCTAAAGGTTTATCAAATTTGTTGATTTCACCCCCCTCAAAGAACCAGCTTTTTTCCCATTGATTTTCTGTAGTTTTTCTGTTGTCAATTTTATTGATTTCTGTTCTTATCATTATGATATCCTTCCTTCTTTGCTTTGAGCTTATTTTACTGTTGTTTTTATAATTTTAAAGTAGAAAAGGAACTTATATTATTTTTTTGAGAGTTTTTCTGTTTTCTAATGTAAGGATTTAGTGCTATAAATTTCTCTCTTAGCATTGCTTTTGCCTGATCCTGCAAATTTTTATATATAGTATTTTCTTTTTTATTCAGTTCAATGTATTTTTAAAATTTTCCCTTGGGATTTTTTTTGACTTATGATATGTTTATATCTGAGTTGCTTAATTTCCAAATGTTTGGAGATTTTCCTGTTGTTTTTCTGTTACTGATTTCTAGTTTGGTTTCACAGTGGTCAGAGAACATACTTTTATATTTTTGGTTCTTTTAAATTTGTTCAGATTTATTTTATGTCTGAGATCAACCCTGGGATTTCTTTGGAAGGAATGATGCTAAAGCTGAAGCTCCAGTACTTTGGCCACCTCATGCGAAGAGTTGACTCATTGGAAAAGACTCTGATGCTGGGAGGGATTGGAGGCAGGAGGAGAAGGGGACGACCGAGGATGGGATGGCTGGATGGCATCACGGACTCTATGAACGTGAGTCTGAGTGAACTCCAGGAGTTGGTGATGGACAGGGAGGTCTGCGTGCTGCGATTCATGGGGTCGCAAAGAGTCAGACACGACTGAGCAACTGAACTGAACTGAACTGAACTGAACTGATTTTATGGTTGAAGAAATGGTCTGTCTTGGTCAATATTCCATGGGCTTTTGAGAAGACTATCTGTTCTGCTATTGGGCTAAATGTTTTACAAATGTTGGTTGATACTGTTGTTCGGGGCTTCCCTGGTGGCTCAGAGGTTAAAGCGTCTGCCTCCAATGCGGGAGACCTGGGTTCGATCCCTGGGTTGGGAAGATCCCCTGGAGAAAGAAATGTCAACCCACTCCAGTATTCTTGCCTGGAGAATCCCATGGACAGAGGAGTCTGGTAGGCTACAGTCCACGAGGTCGCAAAGAGTCGGACACAACTGAGCGACTTCACCACCATCACCATTGTTGTTCAATTCTTCTATATCCTTGCTGATTTTCCAATAGTTCTATCAGTTGTTGAGAGAAGGATATTGAACTTTCTAAGTGGAATTGTGTATTTATTTGTCTTTTCATTTCAGTTTGTTTTTGCTCTATAAAATACTTTGCATCTCCGTTGTTTGGTATATACACACTTAAATTTGCTATGTCTTCTTGCAGAATTAAACTTTTTATCATTATGTAATTTCCTTCTCTGTCTCTGATATTTTTCTTTGTTCCAGAGTCTATTTTATCTTTCACAACTATTTGCATGGTATGTCTTTTTACATCCTTTTCTTTTCAACCTAGCTATGTCATTATATTTGAAGTGGATTTCTTGTAGACAACATAGTTGGGTCATGTATTTGTTTTTAAACCACTGTGCTGGACTCCTTTTTTTAGTGGGTTTACTTAGGTCATTTACATTCAGTGTAATTGTTGCTATGTTAAGGCTTATATTTGTTGCTGTTTTATATTTGTTTGTTTGTTCCCTTTGCCTTTTCTTCTCAATTTTTTCTGCCTTGCTGTGTGTTACTTGAACTTTTTTAAAGAATTTCATTTTGATTTGTCTATATAGGTTTTGAATATTTTAATAGATATTTTTTAGTAGTTGTTCTCATTATTACATTTATATGTGAGTAACTTATCACAGTCTACTAATATCCACATTTTATCCTTTGGGAAGTTTTCAGCCATCATTTCTTCAAATATTGAATACTTTCTCAGTCCCATAGTCTTTTTTCCTTATTTTCTTAGACTTCACTGTTATAAATTCTGTCCTTTTTTCACTTACCCACAGCCCCCCTAAGGCTCTGTTCATTTCTTTCCAGTTATTGCTGGGAGGGGTGGAAGTTTAGGTCCCTGCTAGATCCTCCCCAACACCAGGGGGAAGAATGACTCTCATTGCCTCATTGCTGCCAGGTGGGGATGGTTCCACTAACATTATTCTAGTCGGGAAATGGAGTGCCAACTATCACTACTCTGCATTGCTTTGTTCCATTTCTTTGTTACCAGGAAGGTGGGGTGGAAGTTCTGCCCTCTGTTTGATCCCACTGATATTACCCCTGTGGGGGAGACAGAGGGCCAGCTCTCCTTGTCTAATTGCTGCCATGTGGGGCCAGACATGGGTGGCTCTATTTGGTACTGCTCACCCCACAGGGAAGAAACATTTTTTCCTTTCATGTTTGGTTAGAATAGGTTGGGTATTATCAAAAACATTTTCTGTTCTACTAGGCCACCATTCCCTTGATAATTTAACTAAAGGGAACAGTATTTTCTTGGGACTTTTCTTGGTCTTGGCCTTTTGACAGTTTCAGGTTGTAGGCCTCTCCAGTGCCCTATCTGTAATATATGAGAAGCAAAAAGAAATCTCAGGCAACTTACCACTGTAGTGTTCCTCACATCCTAAAGTCTCCAGGCAGTCTACTTTCTTTTTCCACTTTGCAGAGTCTTCTTATGCTTAATTGTTGTTTTTGTCCAGGGTTTGTTTTTGTTGTAAGAAGAAAGACTAATGAGAAATGGGCCATTAATTTTGAAAAATATTTAATTCCTTCCTTCTTTTATTTATGTGTATTCTTGAGTTGACTTTAATTCATTTTTGTCAGTCAGGATAATTCATATATTATCATTTGAAATATATTTGAATATATCAGAACAAATAAATGAATTTAATGTTACAGCTTTCTTATGCATACCACTTTAGCTGCTTATCATGGGTTTTGGTGCATGTTGATTTCCTTGCTCATCATTTCTAAACAGTTTTTAATTTCTGTTTTGATTCTCTATTTAACCCAAGAGTTATTTGAAGAGTGTTTTTAAAATGCCAAATGGATAGATTGAGAGCAAAGCTGTCCTTTGTGCTTGCATATTTCTACATAAGGTCAGCAGTTCCTCAGAGAGCCTTTTTCTGAGATGCTCTCATAGAAAAATGAATTTAAAAATTTGAACTCAGCTATTCTTTCCCTGTTCTTCATTCTTTAGGTGTTTATCATGGACTTACATTCATCAGGTCTCAAGATGCTTGGTCTTGACAAGGAGAAAAAAATAAAGTTAAGACATAGTTCCTGACTTCAAGAAGTATACTATCTAGTTGGGGCAATGGTATGCCTACCCCAGGCTGGTTCAATAGCAATACCTGACATTAGGGACTAAATAACTGGCAGTGAGGGTCCAAGAAAAGGGAAATCACTGTACGCTAAAGTAGCTGGGGGAAGACCTTTTGGAGGAGGGAGAAGTGTTTGAGTTATAACTTAAAGGTAAGTAGGTAAGATTTAAATATAAAAGAAGGAAAGGGAAGAATGTTTTAAGGCTGAGAGATTGACATATCAAAGACCACCTTTGATAGAAATGGGAAAGTTGGTTGGCTATGTTGAGTTTTGGGGGATTATAGAACATCTGATGGAGAAATACCCTGGAAGTTATTGATCTTTGCATGTGTGCATGCTCAGTTGCTTCAGTAGTGTCCAACTCTTTGCAGCTCTATGGACGGTAGCCCACCAGGCTCCTCTGTTCATGGGATTCTGGAGTGGGTTGCCATTCCCTCCTCCAGAGGATCTTCCTGACCCAGGGATCAAACTTGTATCTCTTACATCTCCTGCATTGGCAGGCGGATTCTTTACTGCCAGTGCTACCTGGGATTAGGTGGTGAGAAACTAGTTGAGTTTAGCTTTGTCTAAAACAGGCAACCCACTCCAAGATTCTTGCCTGGAGAATTCCATGGACAGAGGAACTTGGTAGGCTGCAGTCCATGGGGTCACAGAGTCAGACATGGCTGAGTGACTAACACTAAAACAGTAGTCTGTTCTTTTTTGGCTTGGTCAGAAGAATAGAATTCTGTTCTGGACAGTAGTTTGGTTGAGTACATGTGTCATGAATGGTGCACCAGATATCTTTTGCCTATCCTTCCTGGTCCACCCTCTTCCCTCTTATACCCTTCTCTGTGCCCCAGGAAGCTAATCTATATGGATTACATCAGTGTGTTCCCTTTCTTTCTTGGCCTCTGGTAGGGTTTGGGCAGTGCAGATCCCTGGTGGGACAGGAAAGGGAGAAAAGAAACTGAGGTCAGAGTGTTCCTGGCTTCTTCCAATAGGATTGCCTGTGGCTGGCTGCTATTCCTTAACTAAAAATAAAGGCCATAGTGCCTGCAAGGGGACCCTCTATACACCACATTCTCTTTTTTCTGGTATGTGCCTCCTCCCATCATCCTTTTGGGTGTAGGGGTGGTAACAGCCCCAAGTTACTGCACTATCATATATCCTTCTTTGTTTTCCTATACTCTGCTCACACGTTTGTGGATAGTACTTTTGTTAAACTTTCCACTAATTATGCTAATTTGAGTGTACCATCTGTTTCCTGCTGGGACCCTGACTGAAACAGATGAAGTCTCAATTTTCAAAGACTTAGAATATAATAAAGTAAGCCTAACATAAAGTATGACTAAATATGACTCAGTCTGTCTTTCTCTGATTAATCTGGGCTCTTGCAGTGCTTCTACATAATCATTCTGAAGCACAGTCTTCAGAGTATCATAATGTGTAGGCGTGCCACTTCATAGAACATTAACAATAGCTGGAATTTATAAATTACTCTCTCCATACACAGCACTATACATGTTTTATATGCATTATTTTACTTAACCTTCACAAAAAGCCTATGAAGTTGGTAACTGTTTTCATCTTTTTATAGGTGAGGAAACGTAATGCTCAGAGACTAAATAGCTTACCAGAGATTTCACAGCTAGGAAAGCAGAGCTGGGATTTAAATGCAGGTCTGTCTGATTCACAGCTCATGTTCTAAACACAAAGAGTGGTCCTAGATCAGCAGCATGCAGGAGCTTGTTAGAAATGCAGAATCTCAGGCATCATCTCATACTTCCTGAGTCAGAATTTGTATTGTAACAGATATCCAAGGGATTCACATGCACATGAAGGTTTGAATACAGTACTGTAAACCATGTAACTTTACAATCTATTATTGAATAATATAGAAAATTCTGTTTGATTGGTGCTGAGTAAAAAGAATATTTATTTTTTTTAAAGTAACTTTGAGGTGATAGATATGTTAATTAGCTTGATTGTAGTAATCATTTCACAATGTATCAGTTCAGTTCAGTCGCTCAGTCATGTCCAACTCTTTGCGACCCAATTCACCTCAGCACGCCAGGCGTCCCTGTCCATCACCAACTCCCGGAGTTTACACAAACTCATGTCCATTGAGTCGGTAATGCCATCCACCATCTCATCCTCTGTTGTCCCCTTCTCCTCCCGCCTTCAATCTTTCCCAGCATCAGGATCTTTTCAAATGAGTCAGTTCTTCACATCAGGTGGCCAAAGTATTGGAGTTTCATTTTCAGTATCACTCCTTCCAATGAATATTCAGGACAGATTTCCTTTAGGATGGACTGGTTGGATCTCCTTGCAGTCCGTGGGACTCTCAAGAGTCTTCTCCAACACTACAGTTTAAAAGCATCAATTCTTCGGCCCTCAGCTTTCTTTATAGTCCAACTCTCACATCCTTACATGACTATTGGAAAAACTAATAGCCTTGACTAGATGGACCTTTGTTGGCAAAGTAATGTCTCTGCTTTTTAATATGCTGTCTAGTTTGCTCATAACTTTTCTTCCAAGGAGCAAGCATCCTTTAATTTTATGGCTGTAGTCAACATCTGCAATGATTTTGGAGCCCCCCAAAATAAAGTCTGTCACTGTTTCCACTGTTTCC
>NW_024070207.1:9270612-9327436 GCF_014754425.2 Oryx dammah
GAGCTTTAAGCCAGCTTTTTCACTCTCCTCTTTCACTGTCATCAAGACGGTCTTTAGTTCCTCTTCACATTCTGCCATAAGGGTGGTGTCATCTGCATATCTGAGGTTATTGATATTTCTCCCAGCAATTTTGATTCCAGCTTGTGCTTCTTCCAGCCCAGCATTTCTCATGATGTACTCTGCATATGAGTTAAATAAGCAGGGTGACAATACACAGCCTTGACATACTCCTTTTCCTATTTGGAACTGGTCTGTTGTTCCATGTCCAGTTCTAACTGTTGTGTCCTGACCTGCATACAAATTTCTCAGGAGTCAGGTAAGGTGCTCTGGTATTCCTGTCTCTTTCAGAATTTTCAACAGTTTATTGTGATCCACACAGTCAAAGGCTTTGGCATAGTCAATAAAGCAGAAATACATGTTTTTCTGGAACACTCTTGCTTCTTCGATGATCCCACAGATATTGGCAATTTGATCTCTGGTTCTTCTGCCTTTTCTAAAAACATCTGGAATTGCACAGCTCATGTATTGCTGAAGCCTGGCTTGGAGAATTTTGAGCATTACTTTCCTAGTGTGTGCTACTGCTGCTGCTAAGTCACTTCAGTTGTGTCCAACTCTGTGTGACCCCAGAGACGGCAGCCCACCAGGCTCCCCCATCCCTGGGATTCTCCAGGCAAGAACACTGGAGTGGGTTGCCATTTCCTTCTCCAATGCATGAAAGTGAAAAGTGAAAGTGAAGTCGCTCAGTCGTGTCCGACTCTAGGGACCCCATGGACTGCAGCCTACCAGGCTCCTCCATCCATGGGATTTTCCAGGCAAGAGTACTAGAGAGGGGTGCCATTGCCTTCTCCGTTCCTAGTGTGTGAGATGAGGGCAATTGTGCAGTAGTTTGAGCATTCTTTGGCATTGCCTTTTTTTGGGATTGGAATGAAAACTGACTTTTCCAGTCCTGTGGCCACTGCTGTGTTTTCCAAATTTGCTGGCCTATTGAATGCACCACTTTCACAGCATCATCTTTTAGGCTTTGAAATAGCCCAACTGGAATTCCATCACTTCCACTAGCTTTGTTCATAGTGATGCTTTCTAAGGCCCACTTGACTTCACATTCCAGGATGTCTGGCTCTAGGTGAGTGATCACACCATCGTGATTATCTGGGTCATGAAGATCTTTTTTGTACAGTTTTCTGTGTATTCTTGCCCCCTCTTCTTAATATCTTCTGCTTCTGTTAGGTC
Source organism: Oryx dammah (assembly GCF_014754425.2). Classification (NCBI taxonomy): domain Eukaryota; kingdom Metazoa; phylum Chordata; class Mammalia; order Artiodactyla; family Bovidae; genus Oryx; species Oryx dammah. Next base: position 9,271,843 of record NW_024070207.1, read on the forward strand.
CATACCATTTCTGTCCTTTATTGAGCCCATCTTTGCATGAAATGTTCCATCGGTATCTCTAATTTTCTTGAAGAGATCTCTAGTCTTTCCCATTCTATTGTTTTCTTCCGTTTCTTTCCTCTGATCACTGAGGAAGGCTTTCTTATCTCTACTTACTATTCTTTGGAACTCTGCGTTCTAATGGGTATATCTTTCCTTTTCTCCTTTGCTTTTAGCTTCTATTCTTTTCTCAGCTATTTGTAAGGCCTCCTCAGACAGCCATTTTGCTTTTTTGCATTTCTTTTTCTTGAGGATGGTCTTGATCCCTGTCTCCTGTACAATGTCACAAATCTCCATTCATACTTCTTCAGGCACTCTATCAGAGCTAATCCCTTGAATCTATTTGTCACTTCCACTGTATAATCATAAGGGGTTTGATTTAGATCATATCTGAAAAGTCTAGTGGTTTTCCCTACTTTCTTCAATTTAAGTCTGAATTTGGCAATAAGGAGCTCATGATCTGAGCCACAGTCAGCTCCTGGTCTTGTTTTTGCTGACTGTATAGAGCTTCTCCATCTTCGGCTGCAAATAATATAACCAATCTGATTTCAGTGTTGACCATCTGGTGATGTCCATGTGTAGAGTCTTCTTGTGTGTTGTTGGAAGAGGGTGTTTGCTATGACAAGTGTGGTCTCTTGGCAAAACTCTATTAGTCTTTGCCCTGCTTCATTCTGTACTCGAAGCCCAAATTTGCCTTTTACTCCAGGTGTTTCTTGAATTCCTACTTTTGCATTCCAGTCTCATATAATTGAAAGGACATCTTTTTTGGGTGTTAGTTCTAGACGGTCTTGTAGGTCTTCATAGAACCGTTCGACTTCAGCTTCTTTAGCATTACTGGTCAGGGCATAGACTTGGATTACTGTGGTACTGAATGCTTTTCTTTGGAAATGAACATGAGAGATCAAACAAACAGCAGAGATCATTCTGCTATTTTTGAGATTGCATCCAAGTACTGCATTTTGGACTCTTTTGTTTACTGTGATGGCTACTCCATTTCTTCTAAGGGATTCTTGCCCCCACAGTAGTAGATATCATGGTCATCTGAGTTAAACTCACCCATTCCAGTCCATTGTAGTTCACTGTTTCCCAAAATATTGATGTTCACTCTTGCCATCTCTTGTTTGACCATTTCCAATTTGCCTTGATTCATGGACCTAACATTCCAGGTTTCTATGCAATATGGCTCTTTATAGCATCGGACCTTGCTTCTATCACCCGTCACACCCACAACTGGGTATTGTTTTTGCTTTGGCTCCGTCTCTTCATTCTTTCTGGAGTTATTTCTCCACTGATCTCTAGTAGGCACCTTCCGACCTGGGGAGTTCATCTTTCCTGTCCTATCTTTTTGTCTTTTCATACTGTTCATGGGGTTCTCAAGGCAAGAATACTGAAGTGGTTTGCCATTCCCTTCTCCAGTGGACCACATTTTGTCAGACCTGCCCACCATGACCCATCTGTCTTGGGTGGCCCCACAGGGCATGGCTCATAGTTTCATTGAGTCAGATGAATTTATACATGTATGAAAACATCACATTGTACACCTTAAATCTTTACAATTTTATTTTGTCAGTCATACTTCAATAAAGCAGGAAGGGAAGAATATTTACCATTCTTTACTCTTTAATACTGGCATCATGTGGTCTTGTAAATGGAATCCACAAAGCCAGATCTGTCATTTTTTGAGATGAGTACCTTGAGAAACCAATGGGAGCTTGACCTGGTGAAAAGTGCCAGGAAGTATCCAGAGCTGCTGCTGTTGTGGAAGAGAGAACTTGATGTTTGATCCTTGCCAGACGTTTATGATGTACTTCAAACATGTTTAACATACACATTTACATGCACCTTTATAACACCTTTAGCTGCAGAACTTGAGACTCCTTAATCTGTATACACTTGCCTAGCCCTTTGGGAAAAAAACTGGTCTGCTCAGAAAGTGTAATTTACTGCCCTTAGACTCTCCTTTCTACAGTGTTCTTATCTCACCCATATCCCTTAGTCTACCCCCATACACCCTTTCTCTCACCTCTTCCTTGTTCTTGTCCATATATGCTTTAAGAAAGCATATCAGATAATAGACCTATGGAATGTGCTTCATCTCGTTAGTTGTCTTGGGAACTAAAACTTAAAGCCACAATGCGATCCTACCACACATCCACCAGAGAGGTTAAAATGAAAAACGATCTACAGCACCATGCACTGATAAAAATGTGGGTCAGTTAGAACTTTCTTCCACCATTGGTGGTAGTGTAAATTGGTATAACTACTTTGGAAGAGTACCTGCCACTGTCTACTAAAGCTGAACTTATGCCTGTAATGGCACCCCACTCCAGTACTCTTGCCTGGAAAATCCCATGGACAGCGGAGCCTGGTAGGCTGCAGTCCATGGGGTTGCTAAGAGTCGGACACGACTTAGCGACTTCACTTTCACTTTTCACTTTCATGCATTGGAGAAGAAAATGGCAACCCACTCCAGTGTTCTTGTCTGGAGAATCCCAGGGACGGGGGAGCCTGGTGGGCTGCGGTCTGTGGGGTCGCACAGAGTCAGACACAACTGAAGCGACTTAGCAGCAGCAGCAGCAGCATGACCAGGTAATTCCACTCATGGATTTCTTTAATCATACATTTTATTGTTAATTTATTGCTTGCTTACTTGATTGAAGTATAGTTGATTTACAATGTTGTGTTAGTTTCAGGTGTATACCACTCATGGATTTTTATTTTTTATTTTTTAAACTTTTATTTTATATTGGAGTATAGCTGATTAACAATGTTGTACTAGTTTCAGGTGGACAGCAAAGGTACTTAGCCACCCATATACATGTATCCATTCTCCCCCAAACTCCCCTCCCATCCAGGTTGCCACATGACATACTCATGGAGTTTTAATCAAGAGAAACTCTTCCACGTGTGAACAAGGAAACATGCATGTACAGATGTCCACTGAAGGATTTGGTTTGTGATAATAAAAAATGACAAACAACCTAAATGACTATGAACAGAATGAATAGATAAATTATAGTATGGTGTATTCATCTGATGAAATTCTATAAAGCAGTTGAAATGAATTATAACTACATATAGCAACACAAAACTGGGTAAAATGTATCAAAACCATACTATTGAGAAAAAAACTTGCGTAAAATTCTGTATAATTACATTTATGTAAAATATACGGACACAAAACAATATCCTATAACGTTTAAGGTACATGAATGGATAGTAAAAGGAAGAAAAGTCCTCAATAAATATTTATATACACACACACACACAGAGCCAGTTAGTGGCAGAGCTAGGAAGAGAAACTGGAATTTCTTATTTTTCTTTTTCTCTTAAGACTTTATTTTGTACTTAGTTTTATTGAAGTATAGTTGATTTACAAAGTCATGTTAATTTCTGCTATATAGCAAGGTGACTCAATTATTAACAGTCGTTTTCATGTTCTTTTCCATTCTGGTTTATCACAGGATATTGAATATAGTTCTCTGTGCTGTACAGTAGAACTTTGTTCTTTATCCACCCTCTAGTTTGCATTTACTAATCCCAAACCCCCAATCCATACCTCCCCAACACCCCCAACCTTGGCAACCACAAGGATTTTACTTTTTAGAGTAGTTCAATGTTCATAGCAAAACTGAGAGGAAGGTACAGAGATTTTCCCATACTCCTTATTCTTTTCTGACCTAAGTGATGGAGTCTTCAAACCCTGAAGGGTCTGCGCAGTCATTAATGTAGCTCCCTGTCTCAAGTAACTATACCTTGTGTAGCTCAGAATACATTATGGGAGTCTGGTGAGTTTTGGGGATCAACAGGTTAATTGTCTGTTGTACATGAAGTCAGAGATCAAGGTTGCTATAAACTGTTTTTTCCTGTATCCTCGCCCTCTGTGTACTGGCCAGGAATGCTGAGTTTGACATGCTTAAGGGTATAAGTAAACAGGGTAACGTGAAACACTAGCAAGCAGGTGACTGTTTCAACCTAAAGTCGAACTCGTCCAGCATTTCTCTGTCATGTTTGACTAGCTCTGGCACTAGCTGTTGGACACAGAGCTTAGGCCAGAGAACAGGAAAACTATAAGTGGTCTCCAGTGTAATTAAAATGGAATCGAAATTCTAAGTCCTAAATAACACAAGTTTTAATCTTAAGGGCCTACAGGGTATTTAGGAAGAGACAGAGTTCCTGAAAATGAAAGGCAGTACATGCTCTCTTCTCTCCCTGACCTACTATGGTTTACTTTTTCTCAATTACTTAGTAATGGGGTTTAAATTTCCCAGGCTGCTAAGACCTTGAAAATCTATCAGAGCAGTATGTGAGATAGAATGAAAGAGAGTTGTAGAAAAGCAGGGAGAAAAGAAAAGAAGAGATTCCCTTCAATGGGTTGTTTCCTTTCTTTGATTTTGGAATTCATGATCTGCCTTGCCTATTTGATCTAGGCATTTGATCTAGCAATGACCTTAAGAGAGGTTTAGGGTTCTAGTCCCCACACCAGCACTTACTAGCTCTGTGACCTTGAGCAAATCAATTAACTTCTTTGAACTTTAGATGCCTCATCCATAAAATGGTGATAATAGTATTTACTTTATATGGCTGATGAGTCTATAAAATGCTTAACACAGTGCTACACACATGGTAAAAGCTCAATATATTAATGATGATAGTTCTTATTACAGCATCATGGAAGCGTAGGAAGAGAGCATTTTGAGTAGAAAAGGGAAATTTGCTCTACATAATGCCAAGTACAGCCAAGAGGTCAAGAAGGATGAGAATTGAGAAAAGGCAAGGGTTTTGAGACTTGCTTAGAAATGCTGAGTGATGCTTACATTTGAGACTTATCTTCTGAGTTCCTTATTTTTACTGGAAATTCATGTCAATGTATGGCAAAACCAATACAGTATTGTAAAGTAAAAAAAGAAAAAAAGAAAAAAGAAAAATTAAAAAAAAAAAGAAAACCCATTTCTTGTGGTCAGGATACATACTTATTTTAGCTTCAGAGCAAGCACTGTTTATAGGGAGTATATGTAAGAAGGTAGCTGTGACTGTGGCAGTCATAGCAGCCTCCTGCCATGCTGTCCATTAGAACCTTCTGTGATGTGGAAGTGTTCACCATCTATGCTGACCGAGACACATGTGGCTGTTGAGCACTTGAAATATGACCAGTGTGACTGAGAAACAGAATTTGTAATTTTATGTAATCTTAGTTCAGTTCAGTCGCTCAGTCGTGTCTCTGCAACCCCATGGACTGCAGCCTAAGCTTCCCTGTCCATCACCAACTCCCAGAGCTTGCTCAAACTGATGTCCATTGAGTCAGTGATGCCTTCCAACCGTCTCATCCTCTGTCGTCCCCTTCTCCTCCAGCCTTCAATCTTTCCCAGCATCAGCATCTTTTCAAATGAGTCAGTTCTTCACATCAGGTGGCCAAAGTATTGGAGTTTCAGCTTCAGCATCAGTCCTTCAGGTGAATATTCAGGATTGATTTCCTATAGGATTGACTGGGTGGATCTCCTTGCAGTCCAAGGGACTCTCAAGAGTCTTCTCTAACACTACAGTTCAAATGCATCAATTCTTTGAAGTTCAGCTTTCTTTAGGGTCCAAGTCTCACATCCATACATGACTACTGGAAAAACCATAGCTTTGACTAAACGGACCTTTGTTGGCAAGGTAACATCTCTGCTTTTTAATATGCTGTCTAGTTTTGTCATAGCTTTTCTTCCAAGGAGTAAGCATCTTTTAATTTCATGGCTGCAGTCACCATCTGCAGTGATTTTGGAGCCCCCCAAAATAAAGTCTGTCATTGTTTCCATTCTTTCCCCATCTATTTGCCACGAAATGATGGGACCAGATGCCATGATCTTAGTTTTTTGAATGTTGAGTTTTAAGTCGGAATTTTCATTCTCCTCTTTCACTTTCATCAAAAGGCTCTTTAGTTCCTCTTCATTGTCTGCCATAAGAGTGGTGTCATCTGCATATCTGAGGTTATTGATATTTCTCCTGGCAATCTTGATTCCAGCTTGCACTTCATCACATGATGTATACTGCATAGAAGTTAAATAAGGAGGGTGGCAATATGCAGCCTTGACATACTCCTTTCCCAATTTGGAACCAGTCTGTTTTTCTATGTCCTGTTCTAACTGTTGCTTCTTGACCTGAATACAGATTTCTCAGGAGGCAGGTAAGGTGGTCTGGTATTCCCATCTCTTGAAGAATTGTCCACAGTTTGTGGTGATCTACACATCAAAGGCTTTGGTGTAATCAATAAGGCAGAAGTAGATATTTTTCTGGAATTCTCTTGCTTTTTCTATGATCCAACTGATGTTGGCAATTTGATCTCTGATTTCTCTGCCTTTTCTAAATCCAGCTTGAACATCTGGAAGTTCTTGGTTCATGTACTGTTGAAGCCTGGCTTGGAGAATTTCAAGCATTACTTTGCTAGAGTGTGAGATGAGTGCAATTGTGCTGTAGCTTGAACATTCGTTGGCATTGCCTTTCTTTGGGATTGGAATGAAAACTGACCTTTTCCAGTCCTGTGGCCACTGCTGAGTTTTCCAAATTTGCTGGCATATTGAGTGCAGCACCTAACAGCATCATCTTTTAGGATTTGAAATAGCTCAACTGGAATTCCATCACCTCCACTAGCTTTGTTAATAGTGATGCTTCCTAAGGCCCACTTGACTTCACATTCCAGGATGTCTGGCTTTAGATGAGTGATCACACCATCATGGTTATCTGGGTCATGAAGATCTTTTTTTGTATAGTTCTTCTGTGTATTCTTGCCGCCTCTTCTTCATATCTTCTGCTTCTGTTAGGTCCATAATATTTCTGTCCTTTATTGAGCCCATCTTTGCATGGAATGTTCTGTTGGTATCTCGAATTTTCTTGAGGAGATCTCTAGTCTTTCCAATTCTATTATTTTCCTCTATTTTTTGCATTGATCACTGAGGAAGGCTTTCTTGTCTCTCCTGGCAATTCTTTGGAACTCTGCACTCAAATGGGTATATCTTTCCTTTTCTCCTTTGCTTTTAGCTTCTCTTCTTTTCTCAGATATTTGTAAGGCCTCCTCAGATAACCATTTTGCCTTTTTGCATTTCCTTTTCTTAGTGATGGTTTTGAGGTATGGCAAGATGGCAGAGTAGAAGGACATGCATTCATCTTCTGCAAGAACTCCAAAATACAACTTGCTGCTGAACAACCATCGACAGGAAAATGTTGAATCCCACCAAAAAAAGATACCCCATGTCCAAGGGCAAAGGAGAAACCCCAGCAAGATGGTAGGAGGAGTGAAATCGCATTTAGAATCAAACCCCATACCCGCCAGAGATGCTTGGAGGACTCAGACAAAACCTTCTGCACACCAGGACCCAGAGACCCCACAGAGACAGAGTCAGACCTGTGTTTGAGTCTCCTGTGGAGGTACGGGTCAGCTAATATTAATTAGCTTATATTTAAATAGCAACATGTGGGTAGTGGCAGTCGTCAGTCTAATTGGGGAAGCAAGGCAGATACTCTTGAAATCAGTTAAATACCAAAAGGATTGGGATCAGACAGTAGAGACTTGATGGTTCAGAAAAAGAGTGATAACCTTCTGGGCTGGAGAGTTTAAGAATCTTAAGTCTTGTAGCAGAGGTGAAACTTGGGCTTCCCCTTAAAGGATGTAGTGTTTGGATAGGAGGAAAGAAGGCAGGTGGTCATTCCAGATGGGTAGGAGGGTGTGGGCAAGGGTTTAGAGTTAGAAATGCCTCCCTCCATGAGAAGTTTGAGGATAGTGGCCTTTCTAGAATAGTGTTCCTATGAGGAGTAAGGTGGGTGGGGGCCAGGTCATGAACAGCCTTGAATGCTAGAACAAAGTGTTTAGGCTTTGTCTACCTAGGCCAATGTTTTGCAAAGCTTGCTAAAAGCACAGATTGCCAGTTCAGTTCAGTTCAGTTCAGTCGCTCAGTCGTGTCCAACTCTTTGCAACCCCATGAATCGCAGCATGCCAGGCCTCCCTGTCCATCACCAGCTCCCGGAGTTCACTCAGACTCACGTCCATCGAGTCAGTGATGCCATCCAGCCATCTCATCCTCGGTCGTCCCCTTCTCCTCCTGCCCCCAATCCCTCCCAGTATCAGAGTCTTTTCCAGAGTCCACTCTTCGCATGAGGTGGCCAAAGAAAAGGCAGAGGAACCAGATTCCCAGGCGCCACCCAAACCTACTACATCAAATTTTCTGGGTTGCAGCTTAGGAAATCAGTAGTATAAGTAAGCTCTGCAGGTGTGTATGATGCACATTCAAGTCTGAGATCTATCAGGCAGAAAGAAGCCCTAGGAAGTTTTTGATCAAAACAGTGACATGATGATAGAGGAATCATAGGAAGCTTGATAAGGAGAGAAAGTGTTGGATACAGAAACTAGCTAAGGTAACTAGATGTGAACTTCAGAAATCCTGATCTTTCTGGCTGATATCCTTGGAATTTTCAATCATTTCCTAATATTGCCCTGCAGGTCATATTTGAATTTTCCACACAATTTGTTTTCTGTTTTTAAATGACTGGGGCCCAAACACCACAGTCTGCCTGCCTAAGTTCAGATACCAGCCGTACTATCTAAGCTGTTTTAGCCCAGACAAGCCACTTAACTTTTCTTTGCTTCAATGTCCTTATCTGTAAGCTGGAGGTGATTATAGCCCCATCTGATAAGGGCATTGTAAGTGTTAAATGAGATCATAAGTAAGATGGCTTGCAACAGTACAGTAAGTCCCCTTCATGTGAACATTCAAGCTTTGAACTCGCCAAGATGCAAACATGCATACATTGTCATGTACGTGCATCCTCTCTCTACACACAGTTGTGCTTTTGTGTACTTTAGTGTACAGTACTGTTGCTGTGCAACACCAGGAGCTTACTAAAGACCTGATGGAACTGGAAGCCCAGAGAAAGGGCAAAGAGAGACAAGAGGAAGAAGTAACTGAAGAACTGAAGAGTTTCACGACCCAGGGAATGGCAGGGGGATTTTCTTGATTTGAGGAGACACTGTTAGTTTTGAGGCATGGGACCTGAACGTGGAATGGTACAGGAAGGTCGCAGCGGCTGTTCAGAATGCAGTCCAGTGCTACCATGTCAGCTATGATGAGAAAACACAGATCTACTATCCAGATATCGCTGGATCATTTTGTCAAAGAGGGTAGATAGAAGTGAATCCAGCAAGGAGTAAGAACCAGTGCCATCAACATCAGGCATGGATGAAACTGCATTTTGCCCTCCATCTCCTATTGCTGACCATCCTTCAGCGCTACCATCTCCTACCTGCTCTTCCCCTTCGGCCAGTAATCCTTCTTGCCTGTTCACTTGATGCCAGCCCCTGAATGCCAGCTGTTGTACTGTACTACTGTACTTCTCAAGGTATTTTCTTTATATTCTGTGTTTGTTTTTATGTATTGTTTGTGTGAAAATCATTATAAACCTGTTATATACAGTACACCACTATATAGCTAACTGTGTTATTTGGGTACCTAGGGAAACTTTGTTGAACTTATGAACGAATTGGACTTAGGAATGTGCTCTTGGAACTCATTTGTATGTAGGGGACTTACTGTACCTAGCACATATGAAGCACTCAATTGATAGTATTAAATATTATTGAAACTAAACAACTCTTTAATTTATTCCAGTTTCCGTAACAAAACTAATCTTCACCACCAACAAAGGCTTAAATTTGCCCATTCAGAATATTAAACCTGAGCCTTAGACTTTTTGATTAATGAGTTGTATTTTAAAGCATCAGTTCAGTCGCTCAGTCATGTCCAACTCTTTGCGACCTCCCTGTCCATCACCAATTTCTGGAGTTTACACAAACTCATGTCCATTGAGTTGGTGATGCCATCCAGCCATCTCATCCTCTGTCATCCCCTTCTCCTCCTGCTCCTTCCCACCATCTTTCCCACCATCAGGGTCTTTTCAAATGAATCAGCTCTTCACATCAGGTGGCCAAAGTATTGGAGTTTCAGCTTCAAAATCAGTCCTTCCAATGAACACCCAGGACTGATCTCCATTAGGATGGACTGATTGGATCTCCTTGCAGTCCAAGGGACTCTCAAGAGTCTTCTCCAACGCCAGAGTTCTAAAGCATCAATTCTTCGGCCCTCAGCTTTCTTTGTAGTCCAACTCTGACATCCATACATGACCACTGGAAAAACCATAGCCTTGACTAGACAGACCTTTGTTGGCAAAGTAATGTCTCTGCTTTAATATGCTGTCTAGGTTGGTCATAACTTTCCTCCTAAGGAGTAAGCATCTTTTAATTTCATGGCTGCAGTCACCATCTGCAGTGATTTTGGAGCCCCCCAAAATAAAGTCAGCCACTGTTTCCACTGTTTCCCCATCTATTTGCCATGAAGTGGTGGGACCAGATGCCATAATCTTCGTTTTCTGAATGTTGAGCTTTAAGCCTACTTTTTCACTCTCCTCTTTCACTTTCATCAAGAGGCTCTTTAGTTCTTTTTTACTTTCTGCCATAAGGGTGGTGTCATCTGCATATCTGAGGTTATTGATATTTCTCCCAGCAATCTTGATTCCAGCTTATGCTTCTTCCAGTCCAGCATTTCTCATGATGTACTCTGCAAATAAGTTAAATAAGCAGGATGACAATATACAGCCTTGACGTACTCCTTTTCCTATTTGGAACCAGTCTGTTGTTCCATGTCCAGTTCTAACTGTTGCTTCCTGACCTGCATACAGATTTCTCAAGAGGCAGGTTAGGTGGTCTGGTATTCCCATCTCTTTCAGAATTTTCCACAGTTTGTTGTGATCCACACAGTCAAAGGCTTTGGCATAGTCAATAAAGCAGAAATAGATGTTTTTCTGGAACTCTCTTGCTTTTTTGATGATCAGCAGATGTTGGTAATTTGATCTCTGGTTCCTCTGCCTTTTCTAAAACCAGCTTGAATATCTGGAAGCTCACAGTTCATGTGTTGCTGAAACCTGGCTTGGAGAATGTTGAGCATTACTTTGCTAGAGTGTGAGATGAGTGCAATTGTGCGGTAGTTTGAGCATTCTTTGGCATTGCCTTTCTTAGTGATTGGAATGAAAACTGACCTTTTCCAGTCCTGTGGCCACTGCTGAGTTTTCCAAATTTGCTGCCATATTGAGTGTAGCACTTTCACAGCATCATCTTTCAGGATTTGAAACAGCTCAACTGGAATTCCACCACCTCCACTAGCTTTGTTCATAGTGATGCTTCCTAAGGCCCACTTGACTTCACATTCCAGGATGTCTGGCTCTAGGTGAGTGATCACACCATCGTGATTATCCAGGTCATGAAGATCTTTTTTGTACAGTTCTTCCGTGTATTCTTGCCACCTCTTCTCAATATCTTCTGCTTCTGTTAGATCCATACCATTTCTGTCCTTTATCGAGCCCATCTTTGCATGAAATGTTCCCTTGGTATCTCTAATTTTCTTGAAGAGATCTCTGGTCTTTCCCATTCTGTTGTTTTCCTCTATTTCTTTGCATTGATCACTGAGGAAGGCTTTCTTATCTCTCCTTGCTATTCTTTGGAACTCTGCATTCAGATGCTTATATCTCTCCTTTTCTCCTTTGCTTTTAGCTTCTCTTCTTTTCACAGCTATTTGTAGGGCCTCCTCAGGCAGCCATTTTGCTTTTTTTGCATTTCTTTTTCTTGGGGATGGTCTTGATCCCTGTCTCCTGTACAATGTTATGAACCTCCATCCATAGTTCATCAGGCACTCTTTTAAAGCATAATTCTTCACTTAATTTAACATATGATTATCTTTCATAAAATAAGTCTAAATAGAGGGAAAATTGTTCTTCCCACTGAATATGTTAATCTATGGTTAGTTCTTGGCTGTGAATTATATATCTTTTAAAACTTTGTACTTTTTATATTGCTACTACCTTTCAGTGAATGCTGTTTATGATATACATTTCAGAAAAAAAAGAAAAAACTCTTTTTTGTTCTTGTAGGGGACTGATAATAGAAAGGTAATTTCTTGTCTGTTGTCAGTGACCTCACAATGTACTGTGGGTACAGAGACCACTTTTTTAAGGAATGAGAAAATCTCTTTAGATGCCTACTTGGTAGTTTGTGGACTTTAGTCTTCTGCTTCACTTTTCTTCCAGGCCTCACCTGAATAGAAGCTTCTCCTAGTCTCTCCAGTTTCAGTTGACAGTCAGCTGCTTGAAGCAACTGTCAGGATGCACCTTCAGATCTTGAAGGCAGAGAGAGAAGAAAATAGCTGGACACCCATCATAGCCACCTGTACATTTCTGAGACAGGGTGAGCCAGGAAATTGCCTTAGACTCTTCTTTCAGCTTTCAGAAACAAAGTCACTCCTAATTTTGTTCACTTGTGCTGTGTTTAGTTGCTCAGTCATGTGTAACTAACTCTTTGCAACTCCATGAACTATAGCCCGCCAGGCTCCTCTGTCCTGGGGGATTCTCCAGGCAAGAATACTGAAGTGGGTTGCCATGCCCTCCTCCAGGGGATCTTCCCAACCCAGGAATATAACCCAGGTCTCCTGCATTGCAGGTGGATTCTTTACTGTCTGAGCTACCAGGAAAGCCCAAGAATACTGGAGTGAGTAGCCTATCCCTTCTCCACAGGATCTTCCTGACCCAGGAATTGAACCAGGGTCTCCTGCATTGCAGGCGGATTCTTTACCAGCTGAGCTACTAGGGAAACCCTTTTGTTCACTTAGGTTCTGTTAGGTGGTTGAAAAAGATGGTTCTGTGATCTGGTTGGTTAAGGTTCTTTTCTGTTTTTAACAGATGAATATCTGTTTTCCCTACTGCATGGATGTGTGCATGCTCAGTCGTGTCTGACTCTTTGTGACTCTGTGGACTCTAGTCTGCCCAGATCCTCTGTCCATGAGATTTCTCAGCCAAGAATACTGACGTGGGTGATGAATATCTCCCAGAATCACAAGTTGGACTGGAGAACCTGACTCAGGGCTACACAGTCAACATCACGGCTATTACCATTACTACCATCATGCTATTACCATTAGTGGGTTAGCTCAGGTCCTCACAGATACAAAAGCCCAGCTGGGATTAGACAAGCGGAGCCTTATTGGGGAAAATATCTGTGAGAGAATGTAGGGAGGGAGCCAGAAGAAGCTGGGAGAGCTATTAAACTACAATGTAAATCTGACCTTTATGGATGAGAGAAGGAAAGAAGAAGGTTGAGTAGGAAGAGTCATAGACTAAAGTTTAGTGCTAATGAACTGGACCAGGCTGATGGGGAGTCCTGTTACCAAAGTCACAGGCCACGTAGTCCTATGTCTCCCAGAAATGGGCCTGACTCCTGTGCTTAGTCATTGGCTGGGAACAGTGGGGCTTCAGAGCAAAGCAGCAAATATTGGGGTGAATATAAAGCACATTAACTGGAGCAAAGGTCCATGACACTTCCCACATTGGAAGAACCAAGAGGCACACTGTCATGACTGTCTGAATCGGAGATTGTCCACTTCTTTGGGCTCGCAGTTCCTTGCATTAAGGAAGCCTAAGTCATAGGCCTGTGACCCAACTATAAGGGGGCCCTACTTATTAGCAAGAGTCTTATGTCCTCACCCCCAAAATAAAGGGATTCAAATGCTGTATAGAAATGCCCTTAAAAAGGGGTCTATTATGCTGTGTGAATTCCTTGAGCGCTGAGATCTTTGTCTTACTTACTGCTATTACAAATAAATGTTTATTGAAATAAGTGGCTGTGACCAACTGGTGTTCAAATTATCTTACACATATACACACACTCAATTTACCCATCAGTCAGTCAGTTCAGTCGCTCAGTCATATCCGACTCTTTGCGACCCCATGAATTGCAGCATGCCAGGCCTCCCTGTCCATCACCAACTCCCAGAGTTTACACAAACTCATGTCCATCGAGTCGGTGATGCCATCCAGCCATCTCATCCTGGGTTGTCCCCTTCTCCTCCTGCTCCCAATCCCTCCCAGCATGAGAGTCTTTTCCAATGAGTCAACTCTTCGCATGAGGTGGCCAAAGTATTTGACTTTCAGCTTTAGCTGAATACCCAGGACTGCTCTCCTTTAGGATGGACTGGTTGCCTCTCCTTGCAGTCCAAGGGACTCTCAAGAGTCTTCTCCAACACCACAGTTCAAAAGAATCAATTCTTCAGTGCTCAGCTTTCTTTATAGTCCAACTCTGACATCCATACATGACCACTGGAAAAACCATAGCCTTGACTAGACAGACCTTTGTTGACAAAGTAATGTCTCTGCTTTTCAATATGCTATCTACGTTGGTCATAACTTTCCTTCCAAGGAGTAAGCGTCTTTTAATTTCATGGCTGCAGTCACCATCTGCAGTGATTTTGGAGCCCTCAAAAATAAAGTCTGACACTGTTTCCCCATCTATTTGCCATGAAGTGATGGGACCAGATGCCATGATCTTCGTTTTCTGAATGTTGAGCTTTAAGCCAACTTTTTCACTCTCCTCTTTCACTTTCATCAAGAGGCTTTTTAGTTCCTCTTCACTTTTTACCATAAGGGTGGTGTCATCTGCATATCTGAGGTTATTGATATTTCTCCCAGCAATCTTGATTCCAGCTTGTGCTTCTTCCAGCCCAGCATTTCTCATGATGTACTCTGTGTATAAGTTAAATAAAAATGAAAGTGAAGCCGCTCCGTCATGTCCAACCCTTTGGGACCCCATGGACTGTAGCCCACCAGGCTCCTCTGTCCATGGGATTCTCCAGGCAAGAATACTGGAATGGGTTGCCATTTTCTTCTCCAGGGGATCTTCTCGACCCAGGAGTCGAACCCAGGTCTCCTGCATTGCAGGAAGACGCAGGCAGACACTTTAACCTCTGAGCAACCAGGAAGCCCAAGTTAAATAAGCAGGGTGACAATATACAGCCTTGACGTACTCCTTTTCCTATTTGGAACCAGTCTGTTGTTCCATGTCCAGTTCAGGGAAATGCAAATCAAAATCTACTAGGAGATTTCCCTGGTGATGCATGGGATAGAAATCTGCCTGACAATGCAGGGGACATGGGTTCGATCCCTGGTCTGGGAAGATTCCACATGCCGTGGAGCAACTAACCCGTACACCACAACCACTGAGCCCACACTCTAGAGCCGGTGAGCCATAACTACTGAGCCTGTATGCTGCAACTACTGAAGCCCGCACACTTACAGTCTACACGCCACAACTGCTGAGCATGTGTGCTGCCTAGAGTCTACGCTACGCAGCAAGAGAAGCCACCACAATGAGAAGCCCTCGCACCACAGTGAAGAGTAGCCCCTACTTGCCGTAACTGGAGAAAACGCATCCAAAAGCAACAAAGACACAGCATGGGCAAGTAAATAATTTTTTAAAAATAAAACCACTAGGATGTCTATAATGAAAAAAAGGCAAGTGAGTTGAGGATGTAGAGAAACACAGTGCTGATGGAAATGTAAAATGGTGCAGCCACTTTGGAAAATGGATAATGAAGGAGTAGCCTGGAATAGGATAATCAAAAGTCTTTGTCCTCAAGGAACTCAGAGCAAAAAGAGAAGGCCCAGAGGATACCTGACTGATTTTGCACTACATATCTTTTGAGGATTCTGACAGTCCAAACTGAGCATTCTATAGACAGAAGCCATTCTTCCATCCTAACTACTGCTTCTACAGGCCTTGCCCATCACCTCCCACTAGATAGTGTTGTGAGAGTGGACTATCAGCCACTTCCTACCCACCTCTCTCTTTTCTCTCTTCTTCCCTCATGGATGGCAGCTGCCTCTTATGAGTCAGCTCTGGCTGCAGTGGCTTTGCAAGTTCAAACCTATCCCTGAGCCTTATGTCATTCAGAGGGGTTTTGAAAACTAATAAATATGCCAAGGACTTTTCAATGGCTTTTAGACCCATTCTCTGCTCCTGCTGAGTCAGAGGTAGGGGGAGTGAGGAGTCAAATCTTGAGTCTCCCTTTCCTGCTGTACCAAACTCCTGAACATAGCCTAGCTCTCAGAGGGAAGCCTAGAGGTATCACTTCAGATTGTCAGTCCTTAGGAGATCAATGCTGTTAATGTGGAAGGGGTTCCCAGGGCCACAGTAGTCTCACAAATATCAGCATTTCCAGCATCTCTAGTCTTAAGAAGATAAAGGGCTGGAGTCTAGAGATTGCCTAAAAGAGGAAAGAGAGTTAGAGAGAAACAGGGCAAATTCTCAGTTTCTCCCAGCAGGACTAAAGGAACAAGGAAATAAGAGACCAGAGGATTTAGTGACCTAAAGCACCAGAGAATCCTAGGGCTGAAAATAGAGACACTGGTGAGTGAAGGGGATCAGAGAGCAGGAGATTTACAGGTCTATACCAACCTTGGGGGAATCAAAGAAATGTAACAGTAGCATCTCTGCCTTTAAGGAACTTAGAGTAATTTAGTGGTGAAATAAAAAATTATATACTTGAAAAAATTTGTAATTTTGTGCTAAACTGTGGGATTGACCCCCAAAAAATGGAACTCTGAGAAGTGCTGACATCCTCTGTGAACTGAATGGCTGATTGAGGTGGTAGGTGTTCCCACAGGACTTTATGCTCTAGCTACAGTGGCTACAACTTTTAGAGATGAGTGTGCTTGCGTCTTGCATGTTTTACTGGGGGAGCATGGGGAGGAAGCTTCATCATCATTACCACTTGTTAATCACTGTCATCAACAAGAACCACAATAAATATTAATTGAGCATCCCTCCCTGAGTCTACACTTCTTTTTAGGAGGCAGGGCAAACATAGAAAGAGTCCGAGGACTAGCACAAGAGCGTATATGCCAGTAGCACCAAAACAGAGGGGAAAATGAGAGATGGGAGGTGAGGAAAGGCTTCCTGGAGGAGGGAGTGCTTGAATTGCCTTGAAAGAAGGTTAGGGTTTGGACTAATGAAGAAAAGAGTGAAGGGGGTTGTAAATGGCCTCAACAAGGCACTGAGACAGCAAGGCAAGTATGATTAAGTGAGAAAACCTGTTGGACTGGAGCAAAGGGTGTGGCAGGGTAACGTGGGTGATGAAGCTGGAGAGGAAAATTGTGTGATGATTATAGAGAGCCTTAAATGTCAGACAGAAAAAAAGTAAGAAGGCAGTGAAGATTTGCATATTTGGGGAGTGACAAGGGCTCAGGGCTTCCCTGATGGCTCCTACAATGCAGGAGACCAGGACTCTGTCTCTGGGTTGGGAAGATCCCCTGGAGAAGGGAATGGACAGAGAAGGGAATACCCACTCCAGTATTCTTGCTGGGAGAATTCCATGGACAGAAGAGCCTGGTGGGCTACAGTCCATGGAGTCACAGAGAGTCAGACACAACTGAGTGACTAACACTTTGAAGGGCACAGGGGAGGAAAGGCTAAAAAGAAAAACATGGGGATTCTACATTCTTCCTAGCTTCAGTCTCCCATGTTAGGGTGATCAACTCAGCAAACAGAAGAGTTTGTCACCCTACTTGTGATTCATCTTGGGAAAGGTTTCCAAAGAAGCCCCCAGAAAGTTGCACACCACATACTGTTGGCAAAGAATTTGGTGCCTTTTTTTAATTTATTATTATTATTTATTTATTTTTTATTTTACTTTACAATTCTGTATTGGTTTTGCCATACATTTGGTGCCTTTTGGAAAGTCCCAACTCCTCAACCCTATGTGTGACGTGTTCTCTGATACTGTTGACCCACCTTGTGAAACAGAAAGGAGGCAGGATCAGTCTGCTAACCCAACTGCCACATGTGTCTCAAAAGGCAACAACCTTGTAGAAGCTCATCTGTGCTTGGATCAGCCCTGGAGGAAGGAGGCAGCAATCACAGGAATGTTGAGAAAGCACCACCACAGCCAGACTCAGCCTTTCTCCAGGCCATCCTGCTGGTGGCTGTGACTTGGCCATTCCTCACCTAGATTCTTTTTACTGACTTCCTGCAGCAAAATGTAGCAAGGCTCTGCTACATTTGTCTTATTACCAAGAGGCAGATGTTTTCTCTTTTTCCCTGGGGTTTAGAATTATGCAAATAAAGGAACAAAAACAAAAGATCAGCTAGGTGGGGGAGGATTGCTGTTAAGAATCTAGGCAATTCTCAGAGCTCTTTAAGACACCCCTCTCAGTTTTTACTAACAGCTCACTTGGCTCCTCTCCAGTCTATTTAGAATTTGGCACCTCTTCAGAACCTTCCAACCAAAGACCTGAAAGTTCGTTCTAAAGTTCCTACCTTGGCCTCATTTTTCAAGCGGAGAAATCAAGGCATATAATATGAGTCGGTGGGCTGACCTTGAGTCTTGACACCCCCGCTATCGTTTTCTTTCTCCCTTCTGCTACATACAGTCCCGCTTGGAAAGGAAACTCTATGGCCCGATTGCCTCCCAGGTCTGTCCTCCACCCAACAGCAACAAAATCTGGAGGGCAATAGGACCTAGGGAGATTCAACCCTGAGGCCGAGAGAGACACACCTGCTTAACCGCGTGGGTTGAGCGAGTGTGGGAGCGAGCTAGTTAGGGAGGGAGGGGTAGAAGAGGGCGTCTGCTACTCTGGGGCAAGAGGAAAGCTGTAGCCCCCTCCAGGGTTCGGGGGTTGGTCGTGATAAGAAATCCTGCTACAGGTCGGCCCAAGCCGCCTTTTGTTGCGCCTCTACGCACCGAGCATCCTTCCTGTGCCCGCCCTGGAAGTCGCAGACTGGTTTTGTTTGGTCCCAGCTGTCTCTCCCATTCTGCTCACCCCCGCCCTCTGTGTGCCTTAGTTCCTGAAGTCACCGATCTCTCACAGCTGGAACTGCGGGCCGGCAGGACCCCGGCAGCAGACGGCGCCCAAGAGTTTGGTGACATTTGTCCGGCTGGGTTGGCACCCCGCACGTCGTGTTTTCCGCTAGCAAAGTTTCTCGGTGGAAAAGAAGCCCCTCCAGTTTTCTCTGGATCCGGTAGCGGACGCGCACGTCACTTTGCTCCCCGGTGACTGCGCTTGGGGACGGGGCTGTGGCTCTTCTTCTCCTGCCCCTGGTCGGGCTGCCTTGGGCGCGGAGCTTGGGGAATCTGAGAAGCCGACGTGAGAACCTTTGACTAAGCGTAGGTCTGGAGAGAGCGCCCGCGAGCAGGTGAGCTAACAGCCGCAGCTTAGCAATAGCTAGGTACCTGGTCACTGAATTGAATCCCGAAGGGACGTTCAGGCTGCAATCCCCACTTCTGCCCTGGCTCAGTTCTCGGCCGATTTGAGAGAGCACACTGGTCAGGGCTCCTCGAGAGCAGCTGCTGAGTGTGGGTGCCCCAGACAAACCGGCCTGCCCCGCTGCCTAGAGGGCTGCGAAAGGCGGAACCGCCACCGAAACAGCAGTTCCCATGGCTCCTTATACGACTGGAATTGGACCCCTGACTGGGCGCTAAGATGATTGCTTTTGCCTTGTCCAAATTCCACAGCACGTGTGTTGACGATTGGAATCCCAGCATAATCAAGAGTCAAGTTCAAAGTGGTACTCCTGGATCCTTCCTCTCAAACTCCAACAAGTCTAATTTGAGACTAGAAGAGAGGAATCTCCTGCTCTAACTAGTTGATCTCCGTTCTGGAATTGGGCTTGACAGCTTTCCTCACCAATACTTGGACTGCAGTTATTGCACGTTCTTTGGGGGGTGGGGGAGGGGCGGTAGTGCTCTGAAAACCAGACCACAACAGTTGGAACCTCAACAATGGACCAAGTTTTTGAAATTCCCGAAGAGCCAAACGTGGAGCCGATATCCTCTCTTGAGGAAGATGTCATCCGTGGGGCCAACCCCCGATTTACCTTTCCATTTGGCATCCTCTTCTCCACCTTTTTGTACTGTGGGGAGGCAGCATCTGCCTTGTATATGGTTAGAATCTACCGGAAGAATAGTGAAACCTACTGGATGACGTACACCTTTTCTTTCTTTATGTTTTCATCCATCATGGTCCAGTTGACCCTCATTTTTGTCCACAGAGACCTGGCCAAAGACAAGCCACTATCATTATTTATGCATCTAATCCTTTTGGGACCTGTTATCAGGTGAGCAACTTTTCCATCTTTTCCCTCCTTCTCTACCCACCCCCCCCCATTGTGCAGAGAAGGATGAATGTAATATTTTTTTAAGACTGCTACTGTGCCTCTAATTGAATCGATGCTTCTCTTCCCTCCCACTCTTGACTTCCTGCCTGCCACCCACAGTCTTATCTGCAGTCTTAAGTGCCATCACAATGAACATGTGGCGTGTACCTGTGTTCCAAAACCATGTTTGGTACCATTAATAAGACTTCATCTGACAATGTCTGCTATCTGAATTTGAGACCAATTGATGGGATCACCTTGTGAACATGGGCCATAGCTTTGGAGTATGTTATTTAGACCCCACCTTTTAGATGCTCTTTACATTGGGTGGAAGTTCCTTACCCTCTCCATCCCATCTCATATTCAGTTTCTTTACCCTGAGCTGCTTGGGCTGCTGTGACTGCTATTTTCAATTTTTCGGGAGTTATTTGACATCTGGGAAATATTTTAAGCCATTTGTGCTCATCTGGTACCCCAACCCTTTGTAGTTTGTTTTTCCTGGCAGTTTATTGGTCCCCTATGTATCCCCTTGTATCTTTCTGCAATAAAGGTACACGGTGAGAAGGGGCAAAGGGAGACAGTCTGTCTGGATGCTGTAGCACAATATAAGAATATCGAGTCTTTCTATTCTGATTGCTTTGAAAGGATAAGAATGTGCCTTATCCTAAGGGGAACAGGCATCTGCATCAGAAGTCTCGTCTGGATGCTACAGGATTTTCAAGATAGAGAGATGTTGCAAAATTTATGAGGTCAGTAGGAAAGAATGGACCAAGTTTATCTTGATTGCAAGAGAGGCAGAAACCTGCAGTCAGCTGAGGAATATGGGTCATAGTCTTGATGTTGTAATTGCAATTGGGGAGATGTTTCATCATCAGAGACATAAACAGTCTGAAAATGGCTAAGGATGGAACTCTACTCTGTAAAGAAAAATTTTTATCAACATATTTAAATGGAGAGGAATTGATTATACTCCATCAGTGAAAATTTGAGACATCAGTAGAAACAGTGGCCTGATATTCAGGAGACCTGGAATCTAGTGGACCCCCTCGCCGCCTCTGTCATTGACTAGTTATGTAGCTTTGGTGAAATCCCTGAAGATGCCTTGAGCCTCAGTTCCTTCATCTGTAAAATAAATGGCTTGGGCTAGATCATGGGTCTCAAACTCAAACACTTAACAGGGGCCAGGCAAGTATCATAAATGAGCAAGGCAAGACAAGTATGAGAAAAACAGTAGCTTCATGTGTGATGATAAATAAAAATCAAGTTTCATTGTTAAAGAAATGATGGAGAGTAGTGAGTGCTGTGGCAATCTGGAGTCCACAAGATAAGCCTAAAGGAGGCAACTGCTCCACAGCTCCAGTTCGTTGTTTCCTTGTGGGAATTCAGACCCAGTATTGCCAAGGCCCCAACTTTTCAGGAGAAGCACTCAAGACAGGATTTTGTGGGAAATAGAATGATTTAATATTTTGACAAATGATTTTGGTAATTAAATAAAAACACTGTCTGAGCCAAACAAGCCACAGCTGTTCTTCAGATGTGAATCAGCTGGCCTCTGCAAGCTCTGGACTAGGTAATCTAAAGGTCCTTTCCAGTTCTAAATCTTTGAAGTTAAGCTGTGAAAGGAAGACCTCATCTTGAACTTTGAATCAAGATATGTCATTTAGAGATGTCATCAGAGGAGCAAGGAAACCATTCTTCTCTCCCTTTTTAAATGCAATCTATTGACTTAAAATCAAGTGCTATTTAAAAAAAATTATATCAACCGGAGGATAATTACTTTACAGTATTGTGATGGTCTCTGCCATATATCAACATGAATCACTCATAGACATACATGTGTCCCCTCCCTCCTGAAGATGCAAATTTCAGTAAGTGCTTCCCCAGCTCCCCATTTTGACTTCTCTCTTTGCTTTGCGGCCTCCCAAGCCATCTTTGTTTTGGACCATCCATAGTTTCAAGTACTCTGTTTTATTTTTATCATTTAACTTTGACTAGATATGATTGGAAAGCATTTATAATCTCAGTCAGCTAACCCTACAGCCAGGAAAAATAATTAAAAGCTCATAGATCATATCCTGATAATGCTTATTTTCAAGTCAAGTTACTTTTTTAGGTAGGTAGGAACTTGATTAGTGCTATTAGGCACATGAAGGTGTTTGGAGGGCCTGGCTTTCTTACGTGAAATGCAAAGATACCTCTGGAAGTGAAAATGTATTCTCATGTTGTGCCATTTATAAGCAAGGCAAACATGCTTATGTAAACCAGAAAATAGCCTTAAGAGTAGAAGCAGGAAAAGGATTCTTCATGCAACCGCACCCCCCCCCCATATTTTATTCAGCAGTAACATTGATGGGCTTGGGTTAAAATCTAAAATCTTTTGTTGGAAGTGCACATATGCATTTTTCCTGAATCAGAGGAGGAAGTTACTTTTTTTTTCTTCTCTGTTTTCTCCTTCCATCTTTTGCTCTGCTGGATTTCAGTTTTCCTTAGAGTGTGGATGTTTCCAGCTACGTGCTTCAAGCTGGCACACATGCACCAATGTCAGTGGGATCCTGTGGATAAATGATACAAATGAACTTATTTACAAAGCAGAAACAGAATCATAGGCTTAGAAAACAAGTTTATGGTTACCAAAGGGGAAGGGTGAAGGGGAGGGATAAATTGGGAGTTTGGGATTGACATACACACTACTATTTTTTAAATAGGCAACTGGGATTTTGCTGGTGGTCCAGTGGCTAATACTCTGTGCTCCCAATGCAGGGGGCCTAGTTTGGATCCTCAGTTGGGGAACTAGCTCCTACATACCACAAATAAGACCTGGTGAAGCCTAATAACTAAATAAATATTTTTTTAAAAATAGATAACCAACAAAGGCTTACTGTATAGCACAGGGAACTCTGTTCAATATTTCATAATAATCTAAATAAGAAAAGAATTTGAAAAAGGATACATGTATATGTAGAACTGAATCACTTTGCTGTACACCTGAAACTAACATAACATTGCAAATCAACTATAGTCCAATATAAAATAAACATTTTTAATAAAAGAGAGATCCTGTGGAGAATGGCAGCCAGCCAATGCTGTTTCCTATTAGGAGCCAGAGTTCTAGAGAGCATATAAATCTCTGAACTTGTCTTTGGTCTCTTTTTCTGTTATATTTCATTGCCATTATCATCTTCTCCTCCCATCACTTCTCACTCTGTATTCTTTGCTTCCTTCTTATTCTTTTATTTACTCAGCAAATATTTATCAAATGCCCACTATGTGATAAGGGCAGTGGGTGAGATAAATATAGCCCTTAGCCTGTCAGGAACGGATAAGGCAATGGCACCCCACTCCAGTACTCTTGCCTGGAAAATCCCATGGGTGGAGGAGCCTGGTAGGCTGCAGTCCATGGGGTCGCTAAGAGTCGGACACGACTGAGCGACTTCAGTTTCACTTTTCATTTTCATGCACTAGAGAAGGACATGGCAACCCACTCCAGTGTTCTTGCCTGGAGAATCCCAGGGACGGGGAGCCTGGAGGGCTGCTGTCTATGGGGTCGCACAGAGTCAGACACGACTAAAGCGAATTAGGAGCAGTACCGCTTAAATTTTGACACAACTGTTCCAACTTATCATAAGAAGTAGTCCACAGTTTCCATTCATTTCTCTGTGTGTAGTGGAGGGAGGGGATTCCAAATCAAAGAAAATTTTCCTCTTTTGTAGAGAAAGAATGAAGTCTAAAAGGCTATTGTTGCCTAACCGGTCAAGAGACCCCCAGAACAAGCTTTAAAGAGGTCTTTTGAGGTTCCCTAGGTATATAGTACATTGGGTTCTGAGTTGCCAAGTCTTTTAAATTACCTTTGTTGCTAAATGGCTTTCCTGTGTATATTTTAAATTATTAAAAAAATTTTTTTATTGGAGTATAGTTGATTCATAAGCATCCCTGTGTATTTGAGAGGTTTTTTCCCAGATCTCCTCCAAGACTTTTTGGCTGAGACAGTTATACCTGTGGGCTTTGTCTTTAAAAAGCAGAGCTCAAAAGACCTGATTATGAACCTGAAAGGTTTGAATAAGCAACATTTTTCCTCAGGAACTTAAGGTGTTATGAAAACCAGAGCCTTTTGGAACCTTCATCATTTTCTCTCAACACATTATTAATGTTTTTGTATTCAAGTCATTTTTCTGTCATAGGCTTATTATTAAGGAGACAAAGCAATTTCTAAGTCCTCAAATACTTCTGAATTGGTATTCTTAGGCTGGTCGATGACCAAATGAACACAAAAGATTTAGATTCAAGAAGCTGTTTGACTCATGAAAATTGAGTAGAACAGGAGTGAAAGAATGGCAAAAGGTAGCACAACCTTCCTGAGTTATTTATCCCCTCTCACCACCAATTTCTTTCCTAGGACAGCTTTAGTTAAGTTCCCATGATGCTTTACTTCTGCAGATGTTTGGAGGCCATGATTAAGTACCTCACACTATGGAAGAAAGAGGGGCAGGAGGAGCCCTATGTCAGCCTCACCCGAAAGAAGATGATAATAAATGGCGAGGAGGTGCTGATAGAATGGGAGGTGGGCCACTCCATCCGGACCCTGGCTATGCACCGCAATGCCTACAAACGTATGTCACAGATTCAAGCCTTCCTGGGCTCAGTGCCCCAGCTGACCTATCAGCTCTATGTGACTCTGATCTCTGCAGAGGTCCCCCTGGGTAGAGGTGAGTGGGGTCAGGCGAAGGGTGGGTTCCACTGAAATCAAGCGTCTTAGAAATCTAGACCTGAACTGTCCAATATACTGGCCACCAGCTTCCTGTGACTATTTAAATTAAAATTAAAAATGTATTTCCTCAGTCATACGAGCCACATTTCAAGTACTCAGCAGCTATGTATACCTCGTGATTACTGTATTGGCATTATAGAACTTTCTGTTGGACAGCACCAGTAGTCAATTTGCAGAGCCAGATATCAGGCCTGCCAGATTTCTTAAACCCGGGTAAGGTATTTAGACTAACACCATAGATAAACTGTCTCTGGGCCCAGAAGTGAGTAATACCAGCAGCCAATAGGACATTTTTCCTACCCTCAATACAATGTAAACACGGTAGGTGTTTGGTTGGTTGGTATAGGGATGGCTGCCTTTTAATAAGAGTTTCCCTAATATTCTGATCATGAGAAAACATAATCACTGGGTGAAAGCTCCTTTTATAACTTACATTCCATACTCAGACCTAAGTCAGTTAATACAGGAATCTGCATTTTTTGAAAGTACCCTGATTGATTCTGATCAGCCACTTTTGGGAATCACTGATTGAATCACTCCTTCCTTCCATCTCCAGTGGGGAGAAAGAAAAAGGGTATGGATTGAATACTGGTGACGGGTCAGGCCTGGCCCCAGTTCTGACCTTCTCTGTGTTCTTTAGAAGAAGTTACCAAAGAGGTCACTGTCTTAATCTCCCATTTGTAAAAGAGGGATCCTGGGATGAGTAAGCCTCTAGCAGAGGATGAAGTGTGAGTCAGTGTTTTCAAAAGTTGAGATAAAGTACTGTTAATGATTTAACAGCCTGAGATTAGCTTCATCTACTTGGGCCTGAGCTGGTACAGCTGTGGGTACAGCTTTGGACCATTTCCTTATTATTACATGTTGACTCTGCTTCACAAAGCCCCATGTTTCAAACAGTTCTCTGCTAAGAATTGTTCATGAAGTTCTGTTGGTCTTGAAGCTTTTTGCATACCTAGAATTGACAGTAGTTGGGGAGAAAAATCTCTGGAAATGATTCCTCCTGAGAATTTTGAGGGTAATTAAATCACTTAATTAAAATATTATGCATTATAAAAGTAATACATGCACAGAACGAATGGCCTGCAGGTAATTGTATATGCACAGACTATTTCTACAAAGCTATGCAAGAAATGATTTACCTCTAGGGAGTGAAAATGAGCAGTCACCTGGTTTTTAGCTTTTACTTTATACCCTTTTATATGTTTTGAATTCTTTCTCACCATGATCATGTATTACTATTTTGGGTCCTTATTTTTTTTGATTATAAAAATTAGACATGATTATGGTAAAGATTCAAAACTGTACAGAATATATGTAAAATAGAAGAGATAATCTCATTTCCCAAAGGTAATCTGTTTACCATTTAATGTATATCCTTCCAGATTTCTTTTTACTGTGTAAATATAAACATATATACAATATATTTGTGTTTGTGTAGCTACCCTGGTGGCTCAGATGGTAAAGAATCTGCCTGCAATGAAGGAAACGTGGGTTCAATCCCTTGGTCAGAAAGATCTCCTAGAGAAGGAAATGGCAACCCACTCCGGTATTCTTGCCTGGAAAACCCCAGAGACAGAGGAGCCTGGCAGGCTACAGTCCATGGGATCACAAGAGTCAGATATGACTGAGCACATGACCCATATATGTTTGCCCAAAAAGGGCTGTATTAAACATTCTTTTCAGCAACATGATTTTTCAAAAGTATGCCAATGTTTCTTCAATAGTTAATTATATATACATATATAATAATTATATATGCACATATGATAATATTGATAAATATACTATATATTTCTTTTATATGAATTGGACCGTTCTTTCTTACTTCCCTAATCTTCTGTTGGTAGGATTAAAGTTTATTTATAATTTTTCCATGCAAAGTTTTTCTCTGATTACAGACTATGCTCCTTTGAACATCTTTATTTAAAGTGTCTGTGTACTGGAATGAGACTCTGTAGAATAACTTCTTAGCAGTAGAATTGCTGGGAGAAAAGATATGCATGTTTAGAATTTCATCAGTACTGCCAAAAGGTTGCATGAATTTGTATTCCCAAGGGTATGAATGTGCCTGTTTCCTTATATCTTAAGCTAAATACTTGTATAATTATAAGAATTGTTTTAATAATTTTCTTTATGAATGAAGCTGAACATCATTTCATGTTTGGATGTTCTGTTCTTACCTATATATAGTACTCACTTTTTCTAGTGTGATGTTTGTGTTTTCCTTATTCATTTGGATGAACTATTCACGTATTCTGCCTATTAATCTTTTCCCAGCTGTGAATAAGTGTGTATGTATACTATTGTGTGATGTTCTGTATGTGTGCACATACACACATTTTAAATGTGCATGTATATGTCATACATGTAAGAGATGTGCAGCACACTACATGTAAGGGACAATATACTTGTAGTATTTTCTGGCATTTTGAAGTATTGAATTTTTATGTATTTAAATTCTTTATTGCTTTTAAGTCTTGTGCCTTTCTTACAAAGGCCCTTCACAGCTCATATCTGATTGAGCAGTTTAGCCTGATCTTCCAAGCAGAATGAATTTTCAGTTTGTCAATTCCCCCACCGGAACAGAAAAAAGCCAAACAATAACAATGAAAAAAAAGCATTTTATTGAGAATGTGATTGGGATTGCACTCAATTATTTAGGTTATTTTGGAGGGAGTTTACATGTTTTGCAGGGTCAGTCAATTTCATGTTAGAAGATAATTGAACTCTCCATTTCATTTAATATTTAGAAATGACTTTATTGAGGTATGAATGACAAAAACCTCTACCTACTTAATGTGTACAACTTGATGAGTTTGGAGATAAATATGCCTCCATGAAACATCACTACACTCTATGCCATAAATATGTAAGAACTCTAGCAAGAAAATTACAGTCAGTCCTGGGTATCTGCAGGGGTTTGTTTCAGGGACCCCCCATGGATACCAAAATCTGCAAATGCTCAAATCTCTTATATAAAATGGTGTAATATTTGCATATGACCTGTGTACTTCCTCCCGTATACTTTATATCATTTCTAGGTTACTTATAATACCTAATACAATGTCAATGCTATGTAAATAGTTATGGATATGATGTAAATGCTATGTAAATAGTTGCCAGTACATGGCAAATTCAAGTTCTGCTTTTTGGAACTTACTGGAATTTTTTCCCGAGTATTTTCCATCCATGTTTGGTTGAATCTGTGGATGCAGACGGCCAACTATATACAATTTGACTGAGGTACATTTCATTAAACATTTTTAAATATACTTCAGTAAAATTGTATCATTTTCTTGTTATAGGTCTTACACATTTTTGTGAGGCCTATGTCTAGGTTTTCTATCAGTTTTTAAATCACCTAATTTCCTAAGTATCAGGGTAGTGCCTATGTAAATTAAATGCATCTCCTGGAAAAGGGAGCCCTCTTACACTGTTGGTGGGAATGCAAACTAGTACAGCCACTATGGAGAACAGTGTGGAGATTCCTTAAAAAACTGGAAATAGAACTGCCTTATGACCCAACAATCCCAGTGCTGGGCATACAACACTGAGGAAACCAGAATTGAAAGAGACACATGTACCCCAGTGTTCATCACAGCACTGTTTATAATAGCCAGGACATGGAAACAACCTAGATGTCCATCAGCAGATGAATGGATAAGAAAGCTTGGTACATATACACAATGGAGTATTATTCAGCCATTAAAAAGAATACATTTGAGTCAGTCTAATAAGGTGGATGAAACTGGAGCCGATTATACAGAGTGAAGTAAGCCAGAAAGAAAAACACCAATACAGTATACTAACACATATATATGGAATTTAGAAAGATGGTAACGATGACCCTGTATGCGAGACAGCAAAAGAGACACAGATATGTATAGCGGACTTTTGGACTCTGAGGGAGAGGGAGAGGGTGGGATGATTTGGGAGAATGGCATTGAAACATGTATACCATCATGTAAGAAATGAATCGCCAGTCTATGTTCGATGCAGGATACAGGATGCTTGGGGCTGGTGCATGGGGATGATCCAGAGAGATGATATGGGGTGGGAGGTGGGAGGGGGGGTTCATGTTTGGGAACTCATGTATACCCGTGGCTGATTCATGTCAATGTATGGCAAAACCAATACAGTATTGTAAAGTAAAATAAAGTAAAAAGAAAAAGAAAAATGTTACCAAAAAAAAATACATCTCCTGTACTTTAGGAAATAGAGAATGGTGGTGATGATGATAGGGGCTAGCAGCTAGAGTTTACTATGTTCCAGGGATTTCTCTAATGTAATTATTTCATTTAAATCTTCACAGCAATGCTATAAGATACTTGTTATTATCCACATCTTACAAAATGAGAAAACAGAGGCACTGAGAAGTTAAACAAATTCCCCAAGGTTCCATAACTAATGGATGGCAAAAAGGATTGGCATCTAGGACATCCACCTTTAGAACCTACGTTTCTAATTATGAAGTGACAATGTTAGTCACTCAGTCGTGTTTGACTCTTTGCAACCAGGTTCCTCTGTGCATGTGATTCTCCAGGCAAGAATACTGGAGAGGGTTGACATTTCCTCCTCCAGGGGAAATTCCCAACCCAGGGATCAAACCTGGGTCTCCTGCATTGCAGACAGATTCTTTACCACCTGAGCCACCAGGGAAGCCCGGCTGTATCACTGTACAAAGGTTGTAGGGGAAGCTTTCTGCAAGGCCTTATTTTCAATTCTTTGGTGATTTCTATTAAAAACTTTCTAACGATACCCTCTCTCTTAAGGTTTTGTAAACTACTTTTTGGTTTTACTTTTGCTCATTTCACCCACCCTCCTGTCTTCTCCTTGCTACCCCTCTTTTTTTCCATTTGCTCTGGGAGGCCATCTGGATCAGCATAGATGAGCAAATTCACTAGCAGTATTATACGTTCTTATGGCATGTGTCTATTTGTAGAGAGACAGATGGAAGGTGTTTTTACATTAATTGGAAGCATCAAGCTTTCTGCCTTTTATTACACTACTATCAACAAATGAGTTCTAAGTTAAGGGAAAGCATCACCACCCTTGGCCAGCTATACATCTGCCCTGAAGTTCCAAACTCCATAAAGAGCATCAACTCTTGAGGATGGCACTGAGGGTGGTTTATACAGCTAAGAGTTTGACAAATAATCATTTTGTACTCCTTAAACTAATACAATGTTATATGTCAATTATATCCCAATACAGCTAGAAAAAATCATAAATAATAAAAATAAAGCTAAGAGTAGATATTTTGAGTCTCCCATTCCAGTACTTGAGACTGCAACCCTATACTTAGAGCTGGAAAAGATCTTGGAAACAAAGCTGTGCTTCTTTTTGGCTTTCCATGGGGAGGTCTTTACTTCTCTTGAAGATTAGATTGACATTTCAATGGCTGTAATTCCCTGAATCCAGTGTTTCTATGAGAACAGAAAGCTCCAGTGTTTCTTTTGGATGAGTACACTTGGGCCTCTCATTCTCCTTGAGAGCGCTAGATCTTTCTTAGTGACCAGTATCCTCTGATATAAAGGAAGGAAGAAAAAGAAAGGGTCACTGGAGTTGAGACTCAGGAGAGCAAGTTAGGGAGCATACTGATTCCTTCACTGATATGGATGTTATGGGCTAGGAAATGGTTTGTTTTTTTTTTTTAACCACTCTGCCAGAAATTTGGGGATTCCTAAAGTTAACTGTACCACTGATGTAATGAACTGGCATTGCTAGTGATTAATACAAGCAACTCCAGAATATCTCAGTGACCTAGGAGACTGAGGCACATAGATATTCAGTGACTTGCACAAGCTTCTGCACTGCTGAACCAAGGACTTCTAATTGTAGGTATTTTATTCTGCCTCTCTAAATTCAGAATTCTTGGTTAATCCCACAGACATTTGTTGAGCACCTACTATACTCCAGGCAGTGTGCTAGGTTCTGGTGATACAGCAGTGGACAAAATAGACATGGCCCTTTCTGCCCTCTTGGAATTTCCAGGATATATTTTATATTCTAGAAACACACACAAACAAGATTACTTCCTTGAAGAAGATATTCCTCAAAGGAGGGACTTGTATAACCGAAGGCATTCTCTCCGAGTCTCCTAAGACAGGATTTTTTTTCAGATAGAGTTCTCTCTGCCTCCAGCATTGTTTTCTCAGGTTTCATCAGGTAGATGCTGCTTATCGCTTTATATGTACTCTTCTTGTGTTAGTGACCTCTCAGTGCTAGTTCTGAAAGTGGTAGTTGTGTCCAACTCTTCTGTGACCCCATGGGCTGTAGCCCTCCAGGCTCCTCTGTCCATGGAATTCTCCAGGCAAGAATACTGGAGTGGGTTGCCATTTCCTTCTCCAGAGGATCTTCCCAGCCCAGGGATCGAACCCACATCTCCTGTGTCTCCTGCGTGGCAGGCAGATTCTTTACGATCTGAGTCACCAGGGAAGCCTTCAATGCTTGTTTTGAGACTCACTTTTTAAAAACATTTATTTTGTATGTTTATATGATTGTTAAAGCATTACAGTACATGTTCATTTCTAATTTCATGGGAAATTTAGAAACTAAAGAAATGTAGAAAAACAAAAACTGCTACAGTCCCTATCACACAAAAATAATTAGTTTATTTCCATTTTTTTCTGTGAATGCTCCTGGTTTACACAGCAGTGTTCATTCATAGGTTTTCTCTTAAGCCCTCAAGTCTTGCCTGTCATCTCTCTGGATCTCTGGGTCAGAGTACAAAGTTCATCAATATTGACTGCCTATTGTTTCTGTTTCTTTTCTTCTTTCTTACAGTGGTGCTCATAGTCTTTTCCCTGATATCTGTCACCTATGGGGCTACCCTCTGCAACATGTTGGCTATCCAGATCAAGTACGATGAATACAAGATTCGCCTCGGGCCACTAGAAGTCCTGTGCATCACCATTTGGCGGACATTGGAAATCACCTCGCGCCTCGTGATTCTCGTGCTCTTTTCAGCCACCTTGAAGTTGAAAGCTGTGCCCTTCTTACTGCTGAACTTCCTGATCATCCTCTTTGAGCCTTGGCTGAAGTTCTGGAGGAGTGGTGCCCAGATGCCCAATAACATTGAGAAAAATTTCAGCCGAGTGGGCACCCTGGTGGTGTTGATTTCCGTCACTGTCCTCTACGCTGGCATCAACTTCTCCTGCTGGTCGGCTTTGCAGTTGAAGTTAGCAGATAGGGACCTTGTTGAGAAAGGTCACAACTGGGGACGCATGGGCCTGCACTATGGTGTGAGATTGATAGAGAATGTGATCATGGTCTTGGTTTTTAAGTTCTTTGGAGTGAAAGTGTTACTGAATTACTGTCATTCCTTGATTGCCTTGCAGCTCATCATTGCTTATCTGATTTCCATTGGCTTCATGCTCCTGTTCTTCCAGTACCTGCATCCGTTGCGCTCACTCTTCACCCACAATGTAGTGGACTACCTCCACTGGGTATGCTCCCATCGACACCCTCGGGGTAGGGTTGAGAACCCAGAGCCTTCTGCTGATGCCGAAGCAAGGCAAAGCATTGTCTGATTCTTTGGGGATGGGTTGAGGGATGCCAAGACCAACTGTAGAACTGAAGGAGATGATGAGGCTCTTGGGTGCATATCCACCAGGATATTTTTTTGAGTTTTCTGGTAAGCCTATCAGAAGAAAGAGCAGCCCCCAAATAGATTTTATTTCCTTAAGATTGACTGCTGTGTTTGAACACCAAGGTAACTACTACATATCCGGGAGGGTCAGAGATGTCATTCATATTCCATCCACCCTGGTCAGCTGTCTGGCTGCCCTGGGAGATAACTTACATCCATGCACCTAAGGGTCTCTGTGACCTTTAAGCTCTGCTCATTCCCTTGAGCGTTACTGAGCTTTCTGTGGACTGAACTGAATGACTCAGAATCCCACCAGAATATATCCTGACTGAAAAGAGGATGTGACTGCTTACCAGCTATGGGTACTGCCCAGGAAACAGTTTGACTAATGTGGAACCTGTAACTGTGAATGTGGCTGGAGTCTCTCAATTCCAATGAGAAACAATGATTAAGAGGTAAACCCCCACTATTGAAAGAGCTGTCCCACAAGTGAGTTAGCTCTCCATTAGGACTTTACTAGTGATCATTCATCAGGGATCTTTTTTTCCAGCAGCCCTTCAAAGACACACTATGAGGAGGGAGTTCAGAGTAGGAGTCATTCAAGGCATAAAGCAGCACGACTCTTTATCTCAGGGACCTGCATGAGCCCCCAGTGTGCTAAGTGGAGTGGTTGAGCCAGAGCTCTTACTTCTTGCCTCTTTATCAAGGATTCCCTCCAACCTGGCTTTGTTGTGCTCTTTGACCAACACTGATGTGGATCTCAGAGAAGCTGAACTGTAATTGAAAATGTTTCTAATGTGTGGAAGAAATGAAAATTGCTTTGTGTCTCCTACTTTCCTCGGTATTTTGTTGATTCATTTTTTTTCAGAGAACAAGAGAGGTAATAATACCTAGGACATCGCCTTTATGTTGTTTGGGGTTGGGAGAGTGGCTAACACCCCAAGGTGGAGTGAAGGCAGAGGAGGAAAACCAGATCACGTTAAATCATCATCAGTACTGCTTTCTGCCCGCAAGATTTTATTTTCTAATAAGGAGCGTGTGCTTATCAACCATCTGCTCATTCCTATACCCCCAGTGGAGGAATGCAGATCTCCCTTCCTTATGTATCTTAATGTTTATATCTCATATGAGTTGGATTGGGAAGATCCACTGGAGAAACGGATAGGCTACCCTCTCCAGTTTTCTTGGGTTTCACTGGTGGTTCAGCTGGTAAAGAATCCGCCTGCTATGCAAGAGACCTGGGTTCATTCCCTGGGTTGGGAAGATCCCCTGGAGAAGGGAACAGCTACCCACTCCAGTATTCTGGCCTGGAGAATTCCATAGACTGTATAATCCAGGGGTCACAAAGAGTTGGACATGACTGAGTAAGTTTCATTCATATGAGCTGGGTATTTTGATGAGAAAGTCAGCTGGATGCCTCTAACGTCACCAAGGATATTCTATGACCACTGACAATTGGGACTGGGTATCCTAGCGTTTACCTAACTAATGCTTGCCCCTCACAGACCATGAGTCAGTTGTGCCCACCACAATGCTGTGAGGAATTGTGAACAATCTAGCCCAAGACTCCTCATTCTCATCCAGTCTTACTCCTGGGATCTTGGTAAGAATTTATCTTTTGCCATTTCTCCTCCTCTTCTCTAGTGTTGGAAGAACTCCCTCTGCTAAGCAGCAGGGCGTGAGCCAGACTTGTCCTATTTCCTGACATGTCTTGTGTGGTTTTGCCATCTTCAGCCGCTGTTTGGGGCTGAAAGGACTGGATACTTATTTTGGGGAAGAGTAAAGTGACTTGCTTTTGAGAAGTGGAGATTTCCTCTTTCAACATAACTCCCTCATTCCTCATCCTCATCTTTCATGGTGGAGATGTAGGTGGTTGTCATAAAAAGCACACACCACTGTCCTCTGATCATTATTCAAGGTAAATTTGAAAAAAAATAACCTACCAAATCTCTAGAAGAACACACTGCCTCTTTGGAATTCAAGCAACAATTTCTCCCAGTGGTTAACGTGCCTTTCATTATTTAAGAGCAAGAGCAGCGTGGAGCTATAATTTGGTCCAGAAAAGCCCTGTGAGTCAGCTCCTTAAGGATCAGGTGCTATGAGAACATAGAAACACACAGTTGACCCAGGCAAGCCAATTGGAGCTGAAGTGGAGATACAGAGGGCAGAAAAATGTGGCTCACGCCACACTAGACTTATTTTCCTGCATGTATCCTTTCCATCCTCAGTGACTTAATATGCCAAGAATGCAGAGTTTAGGATGAAGATTGTGGAGCAAGTTCCACTTGAAAAACCAGCCGCTATGTTTTCCACAGAGAAGACACACCAGTGATACATCACACAAATGAACCTTCAGAACCTCCTATAGGTGGTGGCCTTTCTGTTCCATAGCAATCTTATAGATGCCCAGGAGATGAACTGTGGAATATAGGAGTAGAGCAGAGGAGTGTGCTCCTTTCCATCCGCAAACACTTCTTTGATTACTCTCTTTTTACCTTCTGAAATCTTAAAGCAACACAGGATACTTTTAAAATTTTTTTTTTTTTAATTTATTTATTTATTTTTAATTTTTACTTTACAATTCTGTATTGGTTTTGGCATAGATTGACATGAATCCACCACAGGTAATTGCTTTACAATATTGGGCTTTGTAACAACACAGAGGGGTGGGAAGGGGTGGGAGGTGGCAGAGAGGTTCAACACAGGGTCCTTTTGTAGGGGCAAGTCTGGGTGGGAGAGGAGGCAGAGATGGGGCCAGCAAATGGACCTGGAAAAGGAGTGCAGAATTACAAAGTGCGGGGGGAAATGCTAGACCATTGTAGCAACAACTGTTCTTATGTCATTGAAAATTCAGTAGGTTAATTATGGACAAATGAACATATTAAGGAAGTGAATTATTAATAAATAATAGTTGTCAATTTTAAAGACTATGGGCATAGAACCATGAGGCATGGTAGGAGAATTAAATGCTAGCTAATATTTATGAGCACTTACTATATGTCTGGCATGGTGCTTTATATGCATTATTTCATTCAATCCTCAAAACAACTCTTTTGAGGGTAAGTACTGTGATTCCGCATTTTACAGATGAAGATTCTAAGGCATAGAAAAGTGAAGTGACCTGCCTGAGGGCACAGATAATGTCAGAACCAGGATTCAGTTTTAGGCACTCAGGCCCCAGACCTTATACTCTTGATCATGATGTAAACTTCTAAGTCCTCTTAGGTCCTTTGTGAAATTATTTTAATGTGTTAGTGGTTTTAAGAATAGTTTATGGGCTGTGGCTGGGTTTATATCAAGCATGCTTTTTCACAAATACTTATCAAGGGGTAGCACTCAATTCACTCTAGAGAAGGGTCAAGTCCTGAAAAGCCTAGGAGGAAAACCGAGGGTGTATTCACATGCACTTGTAGGCGGGAGACTGAGAGGGTTGGGAAGTAGGGTTGGGTGGGGAGGGGAAGGATGGTGAAGAGAATCGTGTTCTTAGACACACACCTTCCAGATCCTTGTTGTGGAAGTAAAACTGGAGGGAGCAATTCCAGTCAGGATTGTATGACCACTTCCTCCAGAAATAACCCATCAGAGCAGGGGAGTGCTGAAGCCCATTCTCTTATACTTTTCTCTGGCCGACACTGCCCTAAGCTGTTGAGAAGCTGACCCCCAGAACATACTAGAGGATGGGGACACTACAGAATAACACCCCTCCAGGAGCTGTCATAGCTCTGAGAGTCTAGGTCAACCTTGAGTGTTCTTTCAGCTAGCCCTCCTCTTGTCTGCACCTTACAAGGCCATAGTCTAGCTTTACAGAACTGATTACTACATCCTGGGATAGGGTGAGGTGGATGGCTGTAGGGTTGGGTACTCCCCCAAACAGTCCATCTAAATCCACGAGGCTCTGTCTCTGACAAATCTTTTAGTACAAAATCAGTTGACTCTGGACCCTCCAAAATATTTCCCAAGAGTGGAGATCCTACTTCTCTGAAGTTTTTGCTTTTGGGCTTTATACTTTGGGAGGCGGGGATACTGAGTTATATCCTTTGAACTGAGAAGGAACTTTAAGACCGAAAAATGAAGCAGGCAACTCCATAAAGTGCAATTATGAAGTTTACTGTGGGCATAGGCAGGATCTGGTGGACAATGACCCAGGGATATTCACAGCTCCACTCTGTGCCCCCGAAAGGGGTATGGGGGGAGTTGAAAAGGGATCAAAGCTAAAAACAGAATCTGACTACCAAGGGAGACACACATTTGCACCTATGGGAACCAGGGTTCTTTCCTCCCCCATCCAAGGAGTCTCATTATCATTAATCATCCAGATTAGCAAAAAGTATTCTTCCAGTTTTCATATCAGATGAAGGCAAAGCTAAAAGTTAATAGGGAACTCAACTGGCTTGGGTGCATTCCTAGTGAGTAGGCTGAAGCTAAGTCATCCAGAGAGGGGAGGGAGTAGGACTCTGGCCCTAAGAGCTGACAAAATGGGGTCAGTTTGATTCAGCCACACAATTACTGTCTTCAGAGGATGCATATGCCCACAATTTTATGCCTTTCCTCCTGAAAGACTGGCACCATCAGTCATATACTTCAGGCCTTAGAAACTGCAGTGCACAGTGAAAGTATGTTATGGGCCTTGGCAACAAAACAAATGCCATGTAATCTGGGAAATAGCAAGGCTAGTCTGTGTAAGATATGAAAGCTACCTGCAAAAACACATTTCCATATATGGAAATAACATCTGAATAGCACTTTATAATATTCAAGACACACTTACACATATTAGCTCTCTTACCAATGTGTTATTGTTAGGACAAGCCCTCTGAGTTGTACATGTGGATTTGCATTGTTCTAATGGGAGGAATAAGTTACAAGGATGGAATTAACATATAGATACTACTATATATAAAATAGATGAACATCAAGGTCCCACTGTATAGCACAGGAAACTATACTCAATATCTTATAATAACCTATATTGAAAAAGAATTTGAAAAAGAATATATATGTGTGTCCATGTGTGTAACTGAATCAACTATACTTCAATTAAAGAAGCCTAGCAAGGAGGATGTAACAAAGATAAATTCAGCCATGAGTATATTAAGTAAATACAATAACTAATTTTCAGTTCTGTTCATCAACTTTTAAACTCTTATTTTGTGCCTGCAGAGTCTATGTAGATATCTCAAAGAGCTACATAGATGCTGAAAGACAAGTGAATCCAAAATATTGAGTATAAGTGATGTTGGAGATAAATAGGCACCTTCATATTACTGGTATGAGAGTAAAGTATTGGCACAAATTTTCAGAAGGTCACTTGTCAGTATTTGTCAAAATTACATGGCATACTTTTTGTCTCAGAATTTTAACCTCTAGAATTTTTTCCCCATGGAAACATAGCCACAATTGTGCAGAGAAATATGTATAAGGATATTCATTGAGGCACTGTTTGTCTCCATGAAAAACTATTAACTTAAATTTTCATCTATAAAGAAAAGATTAAATTCTTGCAACTCCATAATTGGAATACTATCCGGTCATTAAGAAGAATCATGTAGGTGTATGCAGCATGTGCTGAGTGGAAGGACAGGTGAAAAAAAGCAAGTTGGAGAACAAAATGTATAGGATAAGGTTATGAAGAATTACTCAAACTTGGAAACAAGGGTGTGAAAGGAAAGATGATGCCCACCCCTTCCTGCTCTGCCATAAAGATCTCCTTGTCCTAATCCTCAGAACTTGTGAATATGCCATCTTAATATGGCCAGGGAGAATTAAGGGAGAATTGCTAATCAGTTGGTCTTGAAATAGGAACTTATCCTGGATGATCTGGGTATGCTAGAGAACATGATGTGAAGATGGAAGCAGAGATATTTGAAGATTTTATAATGTTGGGTTTAAGATGGAGAAAGAAGGACTTCCTTAGTGGTCCAGTGGTTAAGACCCTGTGCTTCCACTGCAAGGGTGCTAAGTCATGTCTGACTCTTTATGACCCCATGGACTGTAGCCCGCCAGGCTCCTCTGTCTATGGGATTCTCCAGGCAAGAATACTGGGGTGAGTTGCTATTGCTTCCTCCAGGAAATCTTCCTGACTCAGGGATCAAACCCAAGTCTCTTCTGTCTTCTGCGTTGGCAGGTGTGCTCTTTACTACTAGCGCCACCTGGCCGATTCAAGGGGCACAGATTCAATCCCTGGTTGGGGAACTAAGACCCCATGGTGGGGCAGCCAAGAAAATATTAGTTAATTTAAAAAGAAAATATGTTGACAACAACTTAAAAAAAAAGATGGAGGAAGGGGCTACAAACTGAGAAATGAAGCTCTAGGATGAAAACAAGGAAATAGATTGTCCCATAAGGCCTCCAGAAGGAGCCAGGCCCTGCTGACACTTTGATTTTGGCCCTATGAAGCTGGTTTTGGATTTCTGACTGTCATAACTGTAGGAAAATATTTTTTTTAAACCTACTTAGTTTGTGGTAATTTATTAAAGCAGCATAGGAAATTAATACAAAGGGAAGAGATGATTACTTGGTGCTTTAATGTCACATTGAAAGCATTTTCCAACACATCTATTTAGGTGTCATCTGACTCTTTAGGCCTAGAGAAGTATAATTTAGCACAACTGATGAGGATTTAGTCATTGTAC
The DNA here is from genome assembly GCF_014754425.2 of Oryx dammah. NCBI lineage: Eukaryota > Metazoa > Chordata > Mammalia > Artiodactyla > Bovidae > Oryx > Oryx dammah. Next base: position 9,310,866 of record NW_024070207.1, read on the forward strand.
AATTCTGTAAAACTGATGCAATGACATTTTCTGTCCACCTAAGGAAGACATCACGATTTTGGTTCTTATTGCCCTCTTGGGCATTAGTCAGCTTTGATTCTAACTTAGCAATATTATTTTAGCAATCCTTTGTTTTTTAACTGACTGTATATAAATACCAGTTCTCACATCCTCTTTTGAGTTAACTTTACCATCCTGCTGGTTTCCTCCTTCATGAGTTAAAATTAAACTTTGACACATGCTCACACTCTTTGTATAAAACTTTTCCTGAACATTTTGAGATTCATACTTCAACAATGATCCCATTTTTTGTAAAACAAAACAAAACAAAACAAAAACAAAAACAAAAACCTAAAACAACAATATGGTGGTGGGAGGAGCTGGAGGAAAATGTTGCACACTCTTTACGGCAGTTCTCTGGATGGGGAAGTGGGGAAGATGATTGGGGATTTCTTTTGTGTTGTTTGCAATATTTGACTTTTGTATAATTTTGTGTGGTGTTTGTAGTCTGAAATATATATTACTTTAAAAAGTAAATATATGCTAAAAATGATTCACACAGTGTCTGTCCCCAACAAGTTTAATATCTGGTTGGAGAGGGAGAGATGTAAGGCATACAACTCACTAGAAATATAAGGCCAAGTATGATAGACGCCTATGAAGGAAGTGGGCTCCTATCTATTCAGTGCTTGTTAGATACCAAGCTTCATTTTGGATCATTTACATAATTTTATTTTATCACAACAGTCCTCTGAGGTAGATGCTATCTATCTCCATTTTTTCAGATGAAGAAACTAAAGTTAAGAGGGATTTGCCTACGGTCACACAACTATTGTGCTGAGGGAAAGAGGTATAATTTGAATCTTGGTCTTTTTTATTCCAAAGCTCACACCTCTCCCATTCTAATACACTGGCTCCCCATAGATGTTCGGTCCAATGGTCTAGACTGGGTAGGACTGAAGTCACTTGATACTTTATACTCAGCTTTGGCTCTTTAAAGGGGGCAGGTGCATTTACAGAAGGGAACAAAGAAAGCTTATCTCTAATATTTACCCAAAGTAGCCTATGGCTTAGCCTGCTCTATATAATTTCCTGTCCTCCATGTGCTCATATTTTTGGCTTTGGACGTCAGTCCCTTTTTGCCCTCTGGACCCATTTGACTCTGCTTCTCTGGTTTACCCACCGCTGCCTGCCTCACTTGACCCTTAAATTTGCTCTTTCCCCATGGCTTGGCTCACTACAATCAGGACAAAGAACAATTTCAATACCCAAAAGAATTTCCTGGACTTCCCTGGTGGCACAGAGGATAGGAATCCACCTGCCAATGCAGGGGACACGGGTTTGATCCCTGGTCCAGGAAGATTCCACACACCACGGAGCAACTAAGCCCATGTGCCACAACTACTGAGCGCATGCACCCTGGAGCCTGTGCTCCCCAGCAAGAGAAGCCACTTCAATAAGTCTGTGCACCACAATGAAGAATAGCCCCTGCTCGCTGCAACTAGAGAAGGCCTGCACACAGCGACGAGACCCAGTGCAACCAAAAATAAATAAAAGAATTTCCTTATACTACTCCTTTATAGTCACACCCTCCCCACACCCCTAAACCCTGGCAACCACTGACCTGTGCTCTTTCCCTATACTTTTGTCTTTTTGAGAATGTCATACATATGGAATTCCACAACCTCTTGCATTGAGAGTTTCTGAGCAGAGGAGTGATATAGTTAGGGCTATTTCAGGAAGATCACTTTGGTGTTGTGTGAAGGATGAATTGCAAGAGAGTAAAACTACATATTGAGAGACCAGCTTCAAGAATTTAAGCTGGAGATGACCATATGTGGTACATATTCATTAAAGGGCTTATTATAATTAATCAAAGAGGTGTAAGGGAAAAAAGAAACTAGATCATGGTTACATATTTTTGTTTCCATATACTATAGTGTCCACTGATTACGCCAAGGGTATAATGGTACACTCAGAGACAGAAAACAAAACAAAAATAGGATACAAGAAGACACAGAATAGTTCAAATTTTATTTTTTAAAAAAGACAAGTGTATGTAGATAGTAAAATGTCTGGAAGGTGTATAAATATATACCAAGATCTTACTGTGTTTATTTCTGCATGATGGAATTACAAATGATAGTTTTCTTCTATATAATAGTTTACATTTCCAAAGCCATATTTCCTCTCCTCTAGCTCTCACACCCCAACCCTGATGCCTGGAGAATAGGATATATGCAGTTCTTTGTTCCTTTTTACCACTTGATATAATTCTAGGCACACATTAGACACAATAAAATTTATCATCATCATTTTATCAGTTATATTTCTAAGTCATTAAGGAAAGAGTTCAGGTACTGTAGTGAAGTGACTTGACCAGAATTACACAACTAAGGGTAAATCAGAATGGGATGTAGGGCTCATATCCCTAATCTATATTTCTTTAAAAAACCCTTTTTATTATAAAAGTGTTCAAACATACATAAAAGAGGGAATATAATATACTCTCATGTACCACCACCCAGCTTCAAAAGTTATCATTTTGCCATTCTTATTTCATCAGCTTCCAATCATTGCTTCTCTTCATCTGACTGGAGGATTTTAAAGGAAATTTTACAATAATTACTTTGGTGTGCAATTTATAATTGTTAAAGGCATTGCCTAGATTATTATGGACTTGTAAAATGGTGATTTCCTAATGCTAACATTTTTTCTGCATTTATTAGCTGGAATTCCATAAATAACAATTGTCTCTCATCAGCTATTTACTTACTTTGAGACATCATTTATACAAGGAAAGGCAGGATAAATGATTCATTTGTTTTATCTTTATTGGTTTTTTGAGTAATAAGTTGTTGCCTTAGCAATCTCCAATGGTGTTCAACAAAGTTTTTTTTTTTTTGCTTTTAGCATCATTATGAATTTATGTATTTTTATATGTTTGATGTGCTTCAATCCAATGTAGTCATTGTTCTTTGTGTAATAAACTTTTTATTTTAGAGTAGTATTAGATTTACAGAAAAGTTGCAAAGATAATACAGAGAGTTCTCAAGTATCCCTCATATAGTTTCCCCTATTCTTTTTTCCCTTTAAAAGAAAAATGTAGCTTTTATTTTGTTGTGTTTTAACAGTATACCAGTTCCTACATTTGCATTCATGAACCAGTTTTTTTTTTAATTGAAGTATGATTGCTATACAATGTTGTGTTAGTTTCTGCTGTACAAAGTGAATCAACTATATATGTGTATATATATACCCTCTCCTATTCTTAATATCTTACATTACTATCGTACATCTGTCACAACTATGAAACCGTTATTGACACACTTATTAACTAAACTCCATCGTTTAATCAGATTTTCCTAGTTCTCCCCTAGAGCCCCTTTTCTCCCAGGATCCCACCCAGGATACAATAGGACATTTAACTGTCATGTCTCTTTAAGCCTCCTTTGGTCTGTGACAGTTTACCAGACTATCCTTATTTTTGATGACCAAGACAGTTGTGAAAAGTACTGTTCATGTAATTTGTAGAATTTATGTATATTTTTCTTATGATGAGACTGGAGTTACATGTTCTTGGGAGGAAGACCACAGAGATAAAGCTTGTCATCATCGTATGATATCAAGGATACATGCTAACAGCATGACATAACTAATGATGTTAAACTTGATCACCTGGCTGAGGTAGTGTTTGCCAGGTTCCTCTGCTGTAATATTCCCCCCAGACTCTAGTTTTTGGAAGCAGGTAATAAGGAAGCAGCAGATTTGACAGGTCAAAATACACATTCACAATTCTTGGAACATAAGGTCTATATTATCATTTCCTCTGGCACAGCAACCTGCACCAGGAGTACAGGCTGTTATCTCCACAGCTGCTGCCAGTCTGGAGTGAGAAATGGCAAGCACACAATTTAAAATTCTGCTGTCCTGGGGCTTCCCTGGTGGCTCAGTGATATAGAATCCACCTGCCAATGCAGGAGACACAGGTTTGTTCCCTGATCTGGGAGGATCCCACATGCCGCAGAGCGACTAATCCCGTACACCACAACTATTGAGCCAATGCTCTAGAACCTGGGAACTGCAGCTACTGAAGCCTCCACGCCCTAGAGCCCATGCTCCACGACAAGAGAAGCCACGTGCACTGCAACTAGAGCTCTCTGCAACTAGAGAAAAGCCTGAGCAGCACCGAAGACCCAGCACTGCCAAAACTGTTTAAATACAATTTAAAAATTCCCACTGTCCTCTCATGATGTAGCATCTTTTTCATTAAGCTTTCCCATGGTTGGTATGAGTGTTTTTTTTTTTTACTAGATTCCAGAGATTCAAGAAAGTTGATTCTGAAAGTTTAATAGCTTATTAGTTGTTTTTGTGGATGGACCAAACCCTGGAATTACCTACTCCACCATTTTTGGTGCCCTCCATTGTTTAAAAAAAACTTTTGTAAGGATGGCAGTTCCACTTCCAAGCTCTTAATATGCTTGAGCTAAATGGAAATTTATTATATAATGCAGGGAACTCAAACCTTGTGCTCTGTGACAACCTAGAGGGTTGGAATGGGATGCGGGGTGTGGGAGGGAGGTTCAAGAGGGAGGGGACATACATATACCTATGGCTGATTCATGTTAATATATGGCAGAAATGAACACAATATTGAAAAGCAATTATCCTCCAATTAAAAGTAAATTAAAAAGCAGATATCCATTCATTACTTTTAAAGCACAAATTGTCTCATCATTGGCCAGTGCAATCTCCTTCAAAATGGCTTATTTTTCTTTTGACAGAATCCCAGTAATCTTTGGTAGTTTCCTTGCTTTTTGCTACAAGATGTCTCAGGCTCATCTTATACATTTACTGACTCAGACCCGGACATTTGTTGCTGCCCAGACATTTGTTGCTACTGAATTGTCATTCCTTCTAGGCTTGTCACTGGATAGAGCTAAGGAAAATATTTTGAAAACATTAAAAAAATGAGTTTATAATATTTCCAATTCAAAAGTATAGGGTTTTACCTAATTTCTTTATTTTGTACTTACATCTTTTTTCTCTTACCCCAATAATCTTGGTTTCTAAATACCTCATACTTATTTGCTTTCTTGTAAAAAAGCCGATAGTAATTTCAAAGTAACATGCCAACATTAGATTAAAAATAAAACTGCTGAAAGCAGTTTAAGATTTCTTTGTGGGATTCTTTTTTAAGACACACTGCAAGGCTTGTGGGATCTTGGTTCCCAGACCAAGGATCAAACACATGTCCCCTGCACTGGGAGCCAAATTCCCATCTTTGTGGATCATTTTATTCTTGGGCTTCCCTGGTGGCTTAGATGGTAAAGCATCTGCCTGCAATGCAGGAGACCTGGGTTCAATCCCAGGGTTGGAAAGATCCCCTGGGGAAGGAAATGGCACCCCACTCCAGTACTGTTGCCTGGAAAATCCCATGGATGGAGGAGCCTGGTAATACTGTCTTTTAAAGTCATTTGACATGATTCTTTTCTTTGTGTGATTATGCTATCAACTTAATATACAGTGAGGTTCAACTGTTTCAGTTTGTTTTCAGTTTTTAAGGATTGCTTTTTTATTTTACTTCAGGTTCAATTTTACTTTTAATAAGCCTTCCAACATCAAAACTAGATTACAAGGTACATTCAGAGAAGTTTAGCTTCCATTCCTATCATTGCACTCTTCTTTCCTTCTCCCAGTTTTTTAAAGAGCTTGGTTTATACTATTGATATTTCTTGTTGAAAAATATAAGCAAATATGATTTCTACCTTTTTGTACAGAAAAATGGCAAACTATAGAAACGTCTCTGTCTTACTTTTTTTTACCACTTAGTATATCCTGGAGATCATTCTATGTCAATACATGAAAATTCTCTTTATCCCTTTTTGTAACTGTTGTTCAGTTGCTAAGTCATGGCTGACTCTTTGGAACCCCATGGACTGCAGCACACCAGGCTTCTCTGTCCTTCACTATCTCCTGGAATTTGTTCAAAATCATGTCCATTGAGTCAGTCAGTGATGCCATCCAACCATCTCATCCTCTGTTACACCCTTTTCCTCTTGTCCTTAGTCTTTCCCAGAATCAGGGTCTTTTCTGATGAGCTGGATTTTTGTATCAGGTAGCCAAAATAACTGTATATTATTCCATTTCATGGATGTACTGGGTTTCTTTCAGTCTTTTGCTATTACAGATAATATCACAATGAATACATTGGACATATGCCATTTTTGCTTTTTTTTTTTCCCAGTATGCCTTTGGAATAGTTTCTGGAAAGTATGATTGATTTATGTATGCACATCTAATTTTACTAGATTGAGACAAATTTCTCTCCATAGGGGCTATGCCATTTTCCATTTCCATTACCAATGCGTGAGAGGTCAGACCTCTTTATATCTCTCCATATAGCCAGTGCAGATCAAATTGGTAACTCTGACCTTCATGGCACAGGAGAGACTTCACCTTCCTCATCATTCATTCCACAGATACATACCAGAGCTTGCATCCCATTATTTTCCCTATTACATAGCCTGTGCTAAAAACAAATGGGTTGCCTGACAGTAATAAGGACCAAACTAATGTGGCAAGCTTTGTCTTGTTATGAGCCACGTCACAAGCTGCCTGAGGTTGAAGTACATTCCAAAACACATCAAACAGCCCTGACACCCTGATTGCAAACAAGTCTACATTGTCTGCTCTCTATACCAACCATGTGATTTTGCCTGTGGCCCTGTGACTGAAGGGCGTAGACCAGTAAGCACAAGGCCGAATGGTACATTAGATGTGCATCTTTAAACTTCCCTGAAATACTTGTTTTCTGTTTGCTATTGTCAACTTTGAAATAACCCCACTGCCGCTCCTAAGTCACTTCAGTCGTGTCCGACTCTGTGTGACCCCATAGACGGCAGCCCACCAGGCTCCCCCATTCCTGGGATTCTCCAGGCAAGAATACTGGAGTGGGTTGCCATTTCCTTCTCCAATGCATGAAAGTGAAAAGTGAAAGTGAAGTCGCTCAGTCATGTCCGACTCTTCGCAACCCCATGGACTGCAGCCCACCAGGCTCCTCTGTCCGTGGGATTTTCCAGGCAAGAGTACTGGAGTGGGGTGCCATCACCTTCTTTGAATAACCCCACTGGAGGCATCCAAAAGACAAATGCGTCATTGTTATTGTGGTTGATATTTCTTCCATCTGTGGCGCTTGTCTTCACTTCCATTCGCTGCTTCTCCACATGTCTCCCTGGACTCCTGCCATCTTATTGCAGGTCAGCAGGCATAAGAATTGAAATATTGACTTTTGATAAGTGTGAAGAAAGTGTTTTCTAAACTGTAACAGGCTGAGGCTCCATCCCTGCCAACTTTGGCAGCACTGTGAAGTAGAAAATGTTCACTTCCAATGTTCCAAGGTTCCTTTATCTAGACCTCCCCATATTCTTGTGCTCCCAGCCCTTCTTCAAGGTGTCTTCTCTCTGACCTCAAATACTCAGAACCCTGCTGGTCTCTGCACCCATCAATAGCTTCTTGTGACCATATGTCATCCTCTCCTGGAGAGTTTGCTTTTTTATTGTGAAAAGAAAGACTGTGTCTTTGGCTAAAAGGATTTCAGGCACCAAGGAGGGTGGCAATGGCAGAATGAAGGGAGTATACAAACTCGAGAGTGAGACCTTTTCCTGAAATCATGTCATGCAAACATTGTCTATTTAGCCTCTGCAGGGACCCTGACTTAGCAAACTGAGACAGGAACTGAAAGCACTTTCCAATATAATGGCAAATTTTCACAGTATTCTATCAGTTCTTTCTATCCATGATACATGCTGGGTACTGTAGCTCATTAAAGTTCTCCACAGCGTAACTGATGTTTCAGTGGTAGTCAAAAAGGTGTGGCCCAAAGGGTTCTGTAAAGACTCTGGGGCAAAAAAGATGTTTTCCATTAGACTTTTACACTTCTGGAAATTTTCACTTGTATGTGAAAATATGTATTTTAAATTGTAAAAGCAAAGCATGGTTCTACTTGAGGGTGGCAGATTGAACATATGAATTTGGTTTTGCTCCTTCACCAAGATCCATTTAAATGACAGTGAAAGAAAACCTCCAAGACTTGCCCAAGACTTGCAAAATAGTAACAAAAGGATTAGTATCCAGAATATGTGTTTTTAATATGTAAAAATGACAGTGAAGGGTTTTTTTTTTTAAAGGCATAACCCACAAGAACCAAAAAAAAAAAAAAAAAAAACAGGAAAGAAGACAGCATAGATAGTATTTTGAAAGCTGGAAACCAAATGGTGAAGTGGGTAATTTACTAAACAGATCTGACAAGGCTGAACCTTATAACAATAGTGGAAAAAAAAAAAAACAATTTGCACTGTCCCCTGAAAGGGCTCAGGAGTTGACAGCTCCTTTGAAAATGGGAATGAAGATAAGGCTAAAAATAGGGGCATTGGTTGAAAGTCTAAGATGCAAATCCCCAGAAACCTTCCTTCATTTCATGCATATAGCAACTGTCCTTTTTCCTAGCAAAAGATTGCAGATTTCTTTTATGGAAAAGATAAAACCAAGAACCTCCAGCTGGGGGGAGGATACAATTGAGGACAAAGTTATCCAACCATAAGCATAGAGATTAAGTGACTGGGCTTCTCTGGTGGCTCAAACAGTAAAGAATCCACTTGCAATGCAGGAGACTTGGGTTCAATCCCTGGGTCAGGAAGATTCCCCTGGAGAAGGGAATGGCTACCCACTCTAGTCATCTTGCCTAGAAAATCCCATGGACAGAGAAGCCTGGCAGGCTACAGTCCAAGGGGTCACAAAGTGACTAACTTCTTTCTTATGTGAATGTTTACATACTGAATTCTGATACTTTAGTCCTCTTCTCCACCCAGTTTCTAGAAATCTAGTGGCCAGGTATGTGTCCCCCGGATAGGAGACTGAAAGACTCTTCTCTGGAGAATCAGAAGAGCCCCAAAATAAAGACCTAAATATAGTGAAGTCAAGTGTTCCCCAATGAAATGGCCTGACTACATTATCCTACAGTGAGTGTCACAATTAACACCAACTACAGGCTTTGAATTTCAATTAGCTTTTGAGTTTCCTGTTGTTAATTATAATCAGATGGCCAAAGATCAGTACACACCTGATCTAATAGGTCTCTAATATGACAGATAATGGCCAACATAGCAAAAATGGTATGTAAAGTTTTTCTGTTTCCTCTACCTTGAAGCAGAGCTTGAGGTAGACTTATCTGCAGGTGATCTGTTTTGGGATGTAATCCCAGGAAACAAGAATGGAGACTTGGGATAGTAAAACAGGGAAAGAAAAAAAGGATGTATTATCAAGTAGTCACTGCTGTTGGCAACTGGGGTTCTATCTTGCCAGTGCCTTCTGAGGAGCTATGTTTAACGTACCTCAGAATTATCCTCCTGAGGTATGAAAAAGGAGAGCATTAATCCACTGGCTCTGATTCCTCATTGGTCAAGGATGTCAACTACCCTGCACTTCTAGGTTGTGTAGGCTGCAGTGGAGAGCTGATTTCCCCAAACATAACTGTAGGTCAGAAGAGCCCTAGGGTGTAAAGCAATGCTTGGTGCAGCTAAAGTGAGGCACTGTCAGATTACTCCTGTGAAAAAAAACTAATTGCCATAGCATGGCTGGGCTAAACTGTGGGCTGAGAGGATGTGAAGCGATGTATACCAGGTGTTTGCTACAAAGGAGAATAAAAGACTTTTTATTTAAAAAAAAAAAAAACTATTGTTAGTATCCCTAGAGTTAAGAGAATCCATAAACAAGATGAGTGGCACTTTTTTTAAAGGAAAAAAATCAGACTAACAAAGAGCTCTCTGGAAACAAAAATATAACAGCAGGAAAAATTCAATAGGCATGTTGACGGTAAAGTTGAAGGAAACTCCCAACAAAGATTGAAATAGGAGAAAGAATATTTGAAAATTAGAGGACTTGTCCAGCAGATCAACAGCTGAATAGGAGGCATTCTAAATGGAAGAGAAAATGATGGAAATAAAATGTTTAATATAGTCAAGAAATTTCCCCCAAAGTGAAGGTCATGAGTTTTCAGGTTGAAATATCCCTGATGGATGAAAATGGACCCACACAGAGACACAGCTTCATAAAATTTCTCAGTTCAGTTAGTTCAGTTCAGTCACTCAGTCATGTCTGACTTTTTGCGACCCCAAGAACTGCAGCACACCAGGCCTCCCTGTCCATCACCAATACCCAGAGTCCACCCAAACCCATGTCCATCGAGTTGGTGATGCCATCCAACCATCTCATCCTCGCTCGTCCCCTTCTCCTCCTGCCCTCAACCTTTCCCAACATCAGGGTCTTTTCAAATGAGTCAGCTCTTCGCATAAGGTGGCCGAAGTATTGGAGTTTCAGCTTCAGCATCAGTCCTTCCAATGAACACCCAGGACTGATCTCCTTTAGGATGGACTGGTTAGATCTCCTTGCAGTCCAAGGGACTCTCAAGAGTCTTCTCCAACACCACAGTTCAAAAGCATCAATTCTTCAGCTTTCTTCATGGAGAAGGCAACGGCACCCTACTCCAGTACTCTTGCCTGGCAAATCCCATGGACGGAGGAGCCTGGTGGGCTGCAGTCCATGAGGTCGCTAGGAGTCCGACATGACTGACTGAGTGACTTCACTTTCACTTTTCACTTTCATGCATTGGAGAAGGAAATGGCAACCCACTCCAGTGTTCTTGCCTGGAGAATCCCAGGGACGGGGGAGCCTGGTGGGCTGCCATCGGTGGGGTCGCACAGAGTTGGACACGACTGAAGTGACTTAGCAGCTTAGCAGCAGCTTTCTTTATAGTCCAACTCTCACATCCATACATGACCACTGGAAAAACCATAGTCTTGACTAGATGGACCTTTGTTGGCAAAGTAATGTTTCTGCTTTTAAATATGCTATCTAGGTTGGTCATAACTTTCCTTCCAAGGAGCAAGCCTCTTTTAATTTCATGGCTGCAATTACCATCTGCAGTGATTTTGGAGCCCAGAAAAATAAAGTCAGCCACTATTTCCACTGTTTCCCCATCTATTTGCCATGAAGTGATGGGACCAGATGCCATGATCTTAGTTTTCTGAATGTTGAGCTTTAAGCCAACTTTTTCACTCTCCTCTTTCACTTTCATCAAGAGGCTCTTTAGTTCTGCTTCAGTTTTTGCCATAAGGGTGGTGTCATCTGCATATCTGAGGTTATTGATATTTCTCCCGGCAATCTTGATTCCAGCTTGTGCTTCTTCCAGCCCAGCATTTCTCATGATGTACTCTGCATAGAAGTTAAATAAGCAGGGTGACAATATACAGCCTTGTACTCCTTTTCCTATTTGGAACCAGTCTCAACATTGGGTTAAAAAGAAGGCTTTACAAGCTCTACAAGTTAAAACAGGTCACATATAATAGAACAGGAATCACATGGCTTTGAAATTTTCAATATCAACATTAGAAACTAGGAGATTAGCAAAAATGCCTTCTGAAGAATAATTATTTTCAACCTAGAGTTCTGTACCCAGCCAAGGTGTCAATCAAGTGTGAGGATAGGACAAATACATTTTCAGACAAGTAAGGTCTCAAAAATTTACTCCTCATACTAACACAACATTGTTAAACAACTATACTTAGAATATTTACCCCGTGTATCTCTTGAAACCAAGAAAGAAATCTCTTTAAACCTCTTGAAGCTCTTTATTTAACACATTTTTTATTGAAATATAATTGACTGACAATGCTGTGCCAATCTCTAATGTGGAGCAAAGTGATTCAGTTATACACACACATATGTGTGTGTATATATATATATATTCTTTTTAATATTCTTTTCCATTATTGTTTATTACAGGATATAGTTCCATGTTTGAAATCTCTTTAAACCAAGAAGTGAATGAAGTTGCTCAGTCGTGTCCTACTCTTTGCGACCCCATGGACTGTAGCCTACCAGGCTCCTCAGTCCAGGAAATTTTCCAGGCAAGAGTACTGGAGTGGGTTGCCATTTGCTTTTCTAGAGGACCTTCCTGACCCAGGGATTGAACCCAGTCTCCCGCATTGCAGGCAGATGTTTTACCATTTGAGCCACCAGAAAGAAGAAGAAGAAACCAAGAAAGAAGAACCAAATAGGTTACTGGGGAGAGGATCCAGCCTAAGAAAGAGGCAAAAGGGAAGCTCCAGAGGAGGGTAAAGGTAGGTTCCAGGATGACAACTGCACACTAAGAAGGAATAGAGGTCAACTAGCTCATACAAGTCAGAAGACTTCACGAGAGATATCTTCAAGATACTTGATACAACTAACCACATGGAGAAGAACTGCAGTTAACTGACCAAATATGTAAAGTTGAATTTCCTGCTAAGTACATAGAAAATTATTTGAAGAAAAAGCAAAATAATTATGAGTTCCAGTAAAAACGAGAAGTTATGCAAATAAGGAAAAGTATTTGTAATACTTCAAGGCTGTGAATATTTTCTTGGTCACCATACTGTAAATATTGAATAGTGGTCTAACCAAAATTATCATATGCCTATATTAGAAGAATATAGGGATAAGAAGGGCCTTTGAGTGATTTGAGGGAGCAGGGTGAGTATAGGCAACGCCAATAAACAATGTCAAAAACTTAAAATACAAGAAATGGGAATAAAATAATGTTATTTAGAGAACCAAGGTAAATATAAAAAGAGTCAGCAAAATGTGTTGAAAGCTCTTGCCTTGGTGAGTGGGAAATTATTGGGAAGGGCAAAGGATACTGTTTTTCATAATAAAACTTGTAGAACTTTAAAACTCAGTAAACTATGATAATGTATAGCTTTGATAAAAAATAAAAATAAATAAAAGCGATGCTTGCCCGTTATAAAAATGTAGAAAACTTTTAAAAAATCACAAAGAAGCTCACCATTTACCAATTGCCACATTTAATATTTTGATATATTTCCTTTCAGGCTTTTCACCTGCCAAATTATACATTGTTTTGATTATTCTAATATCTTGCACTTTTCTCCTCCATTAACTTCTAAGCATACACATTTTCCTGTTACATTATTTTAAATAACTGTGTAGATATACTACAATTGATTTGCTTATTCTCTTTTATTGAGCGTTTAGATTGTTTCTTTCTCATTTTTTTAGACCACTATAGCTAATGCTGCAATGAACATCTTTTTTTTTAAATTGAAGGATAATTGTTTTACAGAATTTTATTGTTTTCTGTCAAACCTCAACATGAATCAGCCATTGGGATACATTATATCCCCTCCCTTTTGAACCTCCCTCCCATCTTCCTCCCCATCCCACCTCTCTAGGTCGATACAGAGCCCCTGTTTGAGTTTCCTGAGACATACAGCAAATTCCCATTGGTTATCTATTTTACATATGGTAAAGTAAGTTTCCATGTTATTCTTTCCATACATCTCACCCTCTCCCCATGTACATAGGTCTATTCTCTATGTCTGTTTCTTCACTGTTGCCCTGTAAATAAATTCTTCAGTACCACTTTTCTAGATTCTGTATATGTGCGTTAGAATATGATATTTATCTTTCTCTTTCTCTTCTACTTCACTCTGTATAATAGGTTCCAGGTTCATCCACCTCATCAGAACTGACTCAAATGTGTTCCTTTTTATGGCTGAGTAATATTCCATTGTGTATATGTACCACTACTTCCTTATCCATTCATCTGTCGGTAGACATCTAGGTTGCTTCCATGTTCTAGCTATTGTAAATAGCGCTGAAATGAACAATGGGATACATGTGTCTTTTTCAGTTTTGGTTTCCTCAGGGTATATGCCTAGGAGTGGGATTGCTGTGTCATATGGTGGTTTTATTCCTAGTTTTTTAAGGAATCTCCATACCGTCTTCCATAGTGGCTGTATCAATTTACTTTCCCACAAACAGTGCAAGAGCGTTCTCTTTTCTCCACAGGACTTTTTGATGATGGCTATTCTGACCAGTGTGAGGTGATATCTCATTGTAGTTTTGATTTGCATTTCTCTAATAATGAGTGATGTTGAATATCTTTTCCTGTGTTTGTTAGCATCTGTATTGTCTTCTTTAGAGAAATGTCTGTTTAGGTCTTTTCCCCACTTTTTGATTGGGTTGTTTGCTTTTCTGGTATTGAGTTGTATGAGCTGCTTGTATATTTTGGAAATTAACCCTTTCTCAGTTGCTTCATTTGCTGTTATATTCTCCCATTCTGAAAGTTGTCTTTTCACCTTGCTTATAGTTTCTTTTGCTGTGCAAAATCTATTAAAATTATTCAGGTCCCACTTGTTTACTTTTGTTTTTATTCCCATTACTCTAAGAGGTGGATCACAGAGGATCTTGCTTTGATTTCTGTCATCAAGTGTTCTACCTATGTCTTCTTCCAAGAGTTTTATAGTTTCTGGTCTTACATTTAGATCTTTAATCCATTTTGAGTTTATCTTTGTGTATGGTGTTAGGAAGTGTTATAATTTCATTCTTTTACACATAGCTGTCCATATTTCCCAGCACCATTTATTGAAGAGGCTGTCTTTGCCCCATTTTATATTCTTGCCTCCTTTGTCAAGAATAAGGTACTCATAGGTTCATGGGTTTAATTCTGGGCTTTCTATCTTGTTCCATTGGTCTATATTTCTGTTCTTGTGCCAGTACCATACTGTTTGATGACTAGCTTTGTAGTATGATCTCAAGTCAGGAAGGTTGATTCCTCCAGCTCCATTCTTCTTTCTAAAGACTGCTTTGGCTATTCGGGTTCTTTTGTGTTTCCATATGAATTGTGAAATTTTTTGTTCTAGTTCTGTGAAAAATGGCATCCAGTCCCATTACTTCGTGGCAAATAGATGGGGAAACAGTGGAAACAGTGGCTGACTTTATTTTGGGGGGCTCCAAAATCACTGCAGATGGTGACTGCAGCCATGAAATTAAAAGACGCTTACTCCTTGGAAGGAAAGTTATGAGCAACCTAGATAGTATATTCAAAAGCAGAGACATTACTTTGCCAACAAAGGTCCATCTAGTCAAGGCTATGGTTTTTCCAGTGGTCATGTATGGATGTGAGAGTTGGACTGTGAAGAAAGCTGAGTGCCGAAGAATTGATGCTTTTGAACTGTGGTGTTGGAGAAGACTCTTGGGAGTCCCTTGGACTGTAAGGAGATCCAACCAGTCCATCCTAGGGGAAATTGGTCCTGGGTGTTCATTGGAAGGACTGATGCTGAAGCTGAAACTCCAATATTTTGGCTACCTGATGTGAAGAGCTGACTCATTTCAAAAGACCCTGATGCAGGGAAAGATTGAAGGCAGGAGGAGAAGAGGACCAAAGAGGATGAGATGATTAGATGGCATCACTGACTCAATGGACATGAGTTTGGGTAAACTCCGGGAGTTGGTGATGGACAAGGAGGCATGGTGTGCTGCTGTTCATGGGGTAGCAAAGAGTCAGACACAACTGGGCTGAACTGTGAAAAATGCCATTGGTAATTTGATAGGGATCACATTGAATCTGTAGATTGCATTTGGTAGTATAGTCATTTTCACAATATCGATTCTTTCTACCAAGGAACATGGAATAGCTCTTCATCTGTTTATGTCATCTTTGATTTCTTTCATCAGTGTCTTATAATTTTCTGTATATTTCTTTTGTATCCTCAGGTAAGTTTATTTCTAGATATTTAATTCTTTTTGTTGCAATGGTGAATGGGATTGATTCCTTAATTTCTCTTGCTGATTTTTCATTGTAGGTATATAGAAATGCAAGTGATTTCTGTATATTGATTTTGTATCCTGCAACTTTGCTAAACTCACTGATTCAGTTCAGTTCAGTTCAGTCACTCAGTCGTGTTGACTCTTTGCAACCCCATGAATCGCAGCACGCCAGGCCTCCCTGTCCATCACCATCTCCCGGAGTTCACTCAGACTCACGTCCATCAAGTCCATGATGCCATCCAGCCATCTCATCCTTGGTCGTCCCCTTCTCCTCCTGCCCCCAGTCCCTCCCAGCATCAGAGTCTTTTCCAATGAGTCAACTCTTCGCATGAGGTGGCCCAAGTACTGGAGCTTCAGCTTTAGCACCATTCCTTCCAAAGAAATCCCAGGGCTGATCTCCTTCAGAATGGACTGGTTGGATCTCCTTGCAGTCCAAGGGACTCTCAAGAGTCTTCTCCAACATCACAGTTCAAAAGCATCAATTCTTTGGCACTCAGCCTTCTTCACAGTCCAACTCTCACATCCATACATGACCACAGGAAAAACCATAGCCTTGACTAAATGGACCTTAGTCGGCAAAGTACTGTCTCTGCTTTTGAATATACTATCTAAGTTGGTCATAACTTTTCTTCCAAGGAGTAAGCGTCTTTTAATTTCATGGCTGCAGTCACCACCTGCAGTGATTTTGGAGCCCAGAAAAAAAAAGGCTGACACCGTTTCTACTGTTTCCCCATCTATTTCCCATGAAGTGATGGGACCAGATGCCATGATCTCCGTTTTCTGAATGTTGAGCTTTAAGCCAAGTTTTTCGCTCTCCTCTTTTACTTTCATCAAGAGGCTTTTTAGCTCCTCTTCGCTTTCTGCCATAAGGGTGGTGTCATCTGCATATCTGAGGTTATTGA
>NW_024070207.1:9327836-9340072 GCF_014754425.2 Oryx dammah
TCAAGAGGCAGGTTAGGTGCTCTGGTATTCCCATCTCTTTCAGAATTCTCCACAGTTTATTGTGATCCACACAGTCAAAGGCTTTGGCATAGTCAATAAAGCAGAAATAGATGTTTTTCTGGAACTCTCTTGCTTTTTCCATGATCCAGCAAATGTTGGCAATTTGATCTCTGGTTCCTCTGCCTTTTCAAAAACCAGCTTGAACATCAGGGAGTTCATGGTTCACGTATTGCTGAAGCCTGGCTTGGAGAATTTTGAGCATTACTTTACTATCATGTGAGATGAGTGCAATTGTGTGGTAGTTTGAGCATTCTTTGTCATTGCCCTTCTTTGGGATTGGAATGAAAACTGACCTTTTCCAGTCCTGTGGCCATTGCTGAGTTTTCCAAATTTGCTGGCATGTTGAGTGCAGCACTTTCACAGCATCATCTTTCAGGATTTGAAATAGCTCAACTGGAATGCCATCACCTCCACTAGCTTTGTTCATAGTGATGATTTCTAAGGCCCACTTGACTTCACATTCCAAGATGTCTGGCTCTAGATTAGTGATCACATCATCATGATTATCTGGGTCATGAAGATCTTTTTTGTACAATTCTTCCGTGTATTCTTGCCACTGATTAGCTCTAATAATTTTCTGATACTATCTTTAGGGTTTTCTATGTACAATATCATGTCATCTGCAAACTGTGAGAGCTTTACTTCTACTTTTCTGATCTGAATTCACTTTATTTCGTTTTCTTCTCTGATTGCTGTAGATAGGACTTCCAGAACTATGTTGAATAATAGTCATGAAAGTGGACACCCTTTTCTTGTTCCTGATCTTAGAGGGAATGCTTTCAGTTTTTCACCATTGAGAATAATGTGTGCTCTAGGTTTATCATATATGGCCTTTACTATGTTGAGGTAGATTCCTTCTATGCCCATTTTTTGAAGAGTTTTAATCATAAATGGGTGCTAAATTTTGCTAAAGGCTTTTTCTGCATTTATTGAGATGGTCATATAGTTTTTATCATTCAGTTTGTTAATATGGGTTATCACATAGATTGATTTGGGTATATTGAAGAATCCTTGCATCCCTGAAATAAACTCAACTTGATAATGGTGTATGAGCTTTTTGATGTGTTGCTGCATTCCGTTTGCTAAAATTTTATTGAAGATTTTTGCATCTATCTTCATCAGTGATATTGACCTGTAGTTTTCTTTTTGTGTGTTGTCTTTGTCTGGTTTTGGTATCAGGGTGATGGTGGCCTTGTAGAATGGATTTGGTAGTATTCCTTCCTCTGCAATTTTTTGAAAGAGTTTTATTTTTTTTTAATTTATTTATTTATTTTTAATTTTTACTTTACAATTCTGTATTGGTTTTGGCATAGATTGACATGAATCCACCACAGGTGTACATGCGTTCCCAAACATGAACCCCCCTCCCACCCCCCTCCCCACAACATCTCTCTGGGTCATCCCCGCGCGTCAGCCCCAAGCGTGTCATATCCTGCATCAGACATAGACTGGCATTTCGGTTCTTACATGATATTATACATGTTTTAGAAGGATAGGCATTAGCTCTTCTCTAAATGTTTGATAGAATTCTCCTGTGAAGCCATCTGGTCCTGGGCTTTTGTTTTTTGGGAGATGTTTGATCACAGCTTCAATTCAGCGCTTGTAATTGGGTTGTTCATAATGTCTATTTCTTCCAGGTTCAGCCTTGGAAGATTGAGCTTTTCTAAGAATCTCTCCATTTCTTCCAGGTTATCTATTTTCTTGCCATATAGTTGTTCATAATAGTCTCTTATAATCCTTTGTATTTCTTCATTGTTTGTTATAACCTCTCCTTTTTCGTTTCTAATTTTGTTGATTTGATTCTTCTCTCTTTTTTTCTTGATGAGTCTGGCTAAAGATTTGTCAGTTTCATTTATCTTCTCAAAGAAACAACTTTTAGTTTTATTAATCTTTATCATTGTTTCTTTTATTTCTTTTTCATTTATTTCTGCTCAGATCTTTATGATTTTTTTCCTTCTACCAATTTTGGGGTTTCTTTGTTTTTCTTTTTCCTGTTGTTTTAGGTGTAAAGTTAGGTTGTCTATTCAATGTTTTTCTTTTTCTTGAGGTAGGATTGTGTTGCTGTAAACTTCCCTCTTAGAACTGCTTTTGCTGCATCCCATAGGTTTTGAGTTGTTGTGTTTTCATTGTCATTTGTTTCTAGAAGTTTGTTGATTTCCCTTTTGATTTCTTCAGTAACCTGATGATTATTTAGAAACATGTTGTTTAATCTCCATGTGTTTGTGTTTCTTACAGTTTTTTCTTGTAATTGGTATCTAGGCTCATAGTGTTGTGGTCACAGTAAATCCTTGACATGATTTCAATTTTCTTAAATTTACTGAGGTTTGATTTGTGACCCAAGATGTGGTCTATCCTGGAGAATGCTCCATGTGCACTTAAGAAGGTGTATTCTTCTGCATTTGGATGGAATGTCCTGAATATATCAATGAGGTCCATCTCATCTAATGTATCATTTAAGACTTGTGTTTCCTTATTAATTTTCTGTTTTGATGATCTATCCATTGGTGTGGTTAGGGTGTTAAAGTCTCCTCCTACTATTATTGTGTTACTGTCAATTTCTCCTTTTACATCTGTTAGTGTTTGTCTTATGTATTGAGGAGCTCCTATGTTGGGTGCATAGATATTTACAATTGGTATGTCTTCCTCTTGGATTGATCCCTTGATCATTATGTAGTGTCCTTTCTGATCTCTTGTAATCTTCTTTATTTTAAGGTCTACTTTGTCTGATATGAGGATTGCTACTCCAGCTTTTGATTGCTTCCCATTTGCATGGAATATATTTTTCCATCCTCTCATTTTCAGTCTATATGTGTCTTGATGTCTGAAGTGGGTTTCTTGTAGACAGCATACATATGGGTCTTGTTTTTGTATCCATTCACTCAATCTGTGTCTTTTGGTTGGAGCATTTAATCCATTTAGATTTAAAGTAATTATTGATATATATGTTCCTATTGCCATTTTCTTAATTGTTTGGGGTTGATTTTGTAGATCCTTTTTCTTTTCTTATATTTCTTGAGTGTATAAGTCTCTTCAACATTTGTTGTAAAGCTGGTTTGGTGATACTGAATTCTCTTAACTTTTGCTTGTCTGAAAATCTTTTTATTTCTCCATCAATTTTGAATGAGATCCTTGATGGGTACAGTAATCTTGGTTGTAGGTTTTTCCCTTTCAGTACTTTAAATATATCCTGCCATCCCCTTCTGGCTTGCAGTTTCTGCTGAAAGATCAGCTGTTAAGCATATAGGGTTTCCCTTGTATGTTACTTGTTGCTTTCCCCTTGCTGCTTTTAATATTCTTTCCTTGTGTTTAGTGTTTGTTAGTTTGATTAGTATGTGTCTTGGCGTGTTTCTCTTTGGGTTTATCCTGTATGGGACTCCTTGAGCCTCTTGGACTTGATTATTTCCTTTTCCATCCATGTTGGGGAAATTTTCAACTATAATCTCTTCAAAAATTTTCTCATACCCTATCTTTTTCTCTTTGTCTTCTGGGACTCCTATAATTCAAATGCTGGTGCGTTTGGTATTGTCCCAGAGGTCCCTGAGAAAATCCTCAGTTCTTTTCATTCTTTTTACTACATTCTGTTCTTCAGAAGTTATTTCCACCATTTTATCTTCCAGCACACTGATTCATTCTTCTGCTTGAGATATTCTGCTATTGATTCCTTCTTGAGTATTTTTAATTTCAGTATCTGTGTTGTTTGTCTCTGTATGTTTATTCTTTAATTCTTCTAGGTCTTTGTTAATTGATTCTTGCTTTTTCTCCATTTTGTTTTCAAGGTTTTTGATCATCTTTATCATCATTATTCTGAATTCTTTTTCAAGGAGTTAGTTTGCCTATTTCCTCTTCATTTATTTGGACTTCTGTGTTTCTAGTTTGTTCCTTCATTTGTGTAGTATTTCTCTGGCTTTTCATTATTTTTTAAATCTTATTGTGTTTGAGATCTCCTTTTCCCAGGCTTCAAGGTTGTATTCTTTCTTCATTTTGGTTTCTGCCCCCCTAAAGTTGGTCCAGAGATTTGTGTAAGCTTTGTATAGGGTGAGGTTTGTATTGAGTTTTTATTTATTTGTTTGCTTTTCCTCTGATGGGCAAGGCTGAGTGAGGTGGTAATCCTATGTACTGATAATTGGGTTTGTATTTTTGTTTTGTTTGTTGTCTAGATGAGGTGTCCTGCACAGGGTACTACTGGTGGTTGGATGATGCCAGTTCTTGTATTGAGGTGGTTTCCTTTGTGCGAGTTCTCACTATTTGATACTCCCTAGGGTTAGTTCTCTTGGAGAAGGCAATGGCAACCCACTCCAGTACTCTTGCCTGGAAAATCCCATGGGCAGAGGAGCCTGGTGGGCTGCAGTCAATGGGGTCGCTAGGAGTCGGACATGACTGAACGACTTCACTTTCCCTTTTCACCTTCATGCATTGGAGAAGGAAATGGCAACCCACTCCAGTGTTCTTGCCTGGAGAATCCTGGGGATGGCGGAGCCTGGTAGGCTGCAGTCTGTGGAGTCGCACAGAGTCAGACACAACTGAAGCGACTTAGCAGCAGCAGCAGAAGGGTTAGTTCTCTGGTAGTCTAGGATCTTAGAGTTAGTGCTCCCACTCCAAAGGTTCAGGGCTTGATCTCTGGTCAGGTATGAAGATTCCACAAGTCGTTTGTTATGGCATTAAGTGAGAGTAATACAAATATCCAAAAACGGGAAACCAAAGATGAACCCCAAATAACAGTTACAAAATCAGGCAAATAATAATTAAAATAATGGACTATACACATATACACCCATGAGCAAAGTCAAAACAGTCCAATAAGAAAACAGTACAATAGATTGACCCAGGGAACAATGGAAATCAAAAATTATATTTACCAGTTAAGAACAAAACTAGAAAACAAAACTGAAGTAAGGTGCCAAGTGGGGAATAAAGCAATGAAAACAAAACTAACAAATATGTTGAGAGGAAAGGAAAGAAAGAAAGAATAGGTATACAAAGTTAATAGAGGTAGATGAAGAAGATTTATATACATTATAGATTACAAGTGGAAAAGAACAGTAGGAAAGGCTAACAAAGGAATAAATGTAGAAAAATATAATAGCTTTAAAAAATTAAAAATTAAAATTACAAAAAGAAAAAAGGAAAAAACAGAAAAAGAAAGAAAAAAGAAAAATAAAACTCCATAGAACTGCAAAAGCCCAATGTAGATGCAGAGGATTATAGCAACAATAAAAAGTATAACTGAATATACACGTATACATATACACTGATAAGCGAAATCAAAACAGTCCAACAAAAGTAAACTACAATAGATTGACCTGGCGAACAAGGGAAACCAAAAATTATATCTACCAGAAAAAACTAACTAAAGTACAAACTGGTAAACAAAACTAAAGCAAGGTGCCAAGTGGGGAATAAAGCAATGAAAATAAAACTAGCAAATATTTGAGAGGAAAGGAAAGAAAGAAAGAATAGATATGCAAAGTTAAATAGTGGTAGATAAAGAAGATTTATATACATTAAAGATTAACTGCAAGGGGGAAAGAACAGTAGGAAAAGCAAACAAAGGAATAAATGTAGAAAAAATAATAATAGGTTTAAAAATTAAAAATTAAATATAAAAAAAGAGAAAAAAAAAAAAAAAAGGGAAAGTCCCCAGAACTGCAAAAGTCCAACATAGAGGCAGAGGTTTATAACAACAATAAAAAGTGTGACTGAGGAAAATAAAAAAAGAAAGCTCAAATGCTTAATTAGATTTCATAGTGCCAATAAAATCGACAACTACAACAGAGGGGGGAAAAGGGAAAAAAGAAAAAGAAAAAATCCTAAAGAATCTACAGAACAAGTCAAAAATGTTTTTCTTGAGTCACTGCTGTCAGGGTCCTTTCCCTCACTGGGAGTCACAGTCCATCTTACCTTCCTAGGATGCCCTCCAACACTGTGCTGCTCTCTAGACCTGTTGTGGGGGCAGCTCAGATTCTAATTTGGTCCTACTCCTCTGTGTTCTTGCCTCCAATGTCCACAGCTATCAGAACTAGTACATTTTCTTTTGTGGGAGCTCTCAATGACCTTTTATATATTCCATAGACACAGAGTCTGCCTAGTTGATTGTGCGGATTTAATCTGCAGCTTGTACAGCTGTTGGGAAGGTTTTGGGTCTTCTTCCTTAGTCACACTGGCCCTGTGTTTCAATTGTGGTTTTATTTCCACCTCGGCATGTGGGTCATCCACTGGGGTTTGCTCCTGAGGCTGCCCTGGAGGACTTGGGTTTGACCCTGTGAGAGCCAGGTGTGGAGGTGGTACAGCTGCTTGGGTTGCAGGGGTTCTGGCAGTATCAGGTAGTCAGGGGAGTTGGTGGCTAAGGCAGCAAGAAACAGTGCTCTAGAAGGGTATGGCAACCAGTGTTGGCCGATATGCTCCAGTATTCTTGCCTGGAGAGCTCCCCTCCCTGACAGAGAAGCCTGGCAGGCGACAGTCCGCAGGGCCACAAAGAGTCGGACACTACTGAAGGGACCCTGCGTGCGTAGACGCTTGACTTATTTTTGCCTGTGGCAGCTCTGCCGCAGTGAGAGTTGAGTGTGAAGGTGGCACAGCTGCTTGGCTTGCAGGGACCCTGGTGGTGCCAAATGTGCAGGGGCACGGACTGCCTCCGTCACAGGAGTTATGGACCTATAAGAGTCTTTTCGAGCTTCTTGTAACTGGTGATCAGAAGGCCTTTTTGGCCAGTCTTTCTCCATAGCTCTGCCCCTTCAGGCACTTAGACGGCTCCCTTGCCTCTAAGTGGGGTCCGTCTCTGTTGTTCGGAATGTCAGGCACATAGAGGGGCCCCCTGGCTGGGGTCCTACTCTGTAGTTCAGTGCATCAGGTGTTTGGTGGGCCAGCTCCTCTATTGTTCAGCTGCCAATGCTGGCGTGTGTGTGGGGAGAGAGGCTCTGGTGATGGCTCCAGCCCCTACACGTGACTCAGCAGTATTGCCTTCCATGGCTGCCTGGCTTTCCTCCACAGGTGTTTCCCACCACAGTCTCCTCCCTCACATCTCGATCAGTTTCTCCACAGTCAACAGCAGCCCTCACCCTGGGCTGGTTGCACAATCCCTAAACTCCAGCTCCCAGCTGTTGCACCTTCCAGGGGATCTACGTCCCTGTCTAGGGTGTGTATGGCTGCGGCAAGGACTGTCTGATTCTCCTTCCATTTAGGCTGCCACAGATCAGCTGTTTCAGTCTTAGCCTTAAATGTTTCTCCTCTGACTCAGACAATTGCCCCAGTGTGGGGATCAGACCCCTGCTTCTGTTCCCCCACCCGCTGAGGGCAGGTCCAGTCCTACTAACATTCCTGTTTTTCCTCCTAGTTCCTTTGTCCTACTGAGTTTTGCATGGGTCTGTATCTTCTTTTCCGCTGGTCGGGCACTCCTGTCTGCTCTCAGCTGGTGTTCTGCATGCACTTCTGTGTCTGAAGGTGTGTTCCTGATGTATCCGTGGAGAGAGATGTCCTCCACGTCCACCTACGTCCCCATTGTCTTGTTCTCTGCACGTCTTTATTCATAATTTTTTTCTGTACTTCAAATTATGTCCCTAATATATTCTGAAAAAGCAGTCTTATGGACTGAACTGTGTGTCTCCCAAATCCATGTGTTGAAGCCCTAACCCCCTAATGTGACTGTATTGGAGATAAGACACATAAATAGGTAATAAAGGTTGAGTTTGTAAGGATGGGGCCTTAATCTGTTAGGGTTGGTGTCCCTGTCTCCCTCTCTCTTTCCCTCTCTCCATGAACACAAAGGAGAGGCCATGTGAGGACACACGGAGAAGGTAGCTGTCTACAAGCCAGGAAGAGAGGTTCCACCAGAAACCAACTTGATGGTTGCCTTGGTCTTGGACTTCCAGTCTCCAGGACTGTGAAAAAATAAATTTCTGTGTTTAAACAATCCGTGCTGTGCTTAGTTGCTTCAGTAGTGTCCGACTCTTTGTGACCCTATGGACTGTAGCCTTCTAGGCTCCTCTGTCCATGAGATTCTCCAGGAAATACTGGAGTGGGTTGCCATGCCCTTCTCCAGGGGTTCTTTCCGATCCAGGGATTGAACCCAGGTCTCCCACATTACAGGCAGATTCTTTACCTACTGAGCCACCAGAGAAGCAATCTGGTCTGTGCTATTTTGTTAAGGTGGTATGAACAAACTGATACACATATCTACTTCATATTTTAAAGCACACATATGAAAATATCAATGCCCCCAGGGAAGAGTTACACAATGGGCTATTGTCAGTCATTCCTGCCCTTGTGCTAGTCATTCAAGCTGCTTTCTCCTTTACAATAAAGTGAAATACTGGCACCTGGAGGTAGAAATTAGCTGCAGATAGTGCAAAATTGGGCTTCACTTCTGGCTCAGATGGTAAAGAATCTGCCTGCAATGCGGGAGACCCGTGTTCATCCCTGGGTTGGGAAGATCCCCTGGAGGAGGGCATGGCAACCCACTGCAGTACTCTTGCCTGGAGAATCCCATGGACAGAGGAGCCTGATGGGTTACAGTCCTTGGGGTCACAAAGAGTCGGATATGACTGAGTGACTAAGCACAGCACAGCAAAAGATTGGTAGAGGTTCTGAAAGTCAGAAATTCTATAGTACTGACCTCCCTGCTGGCTCAGAGGTTAAAGCGTCTGCCTCCAATGCTGGAGACCCGGGTTTGATCCCTGGGTTGGGAAGATCTCCTGGAGAAGGAAATGGTAACCCACTCCAGTATTCTTGCCTGGAGAATCCCATGGATGGAGAAGCCTGGTAGGCTATAGTCCATGGGGTCGCAAGAGTCGGACATGACTGAGCGACTTCACCTTCACCTTAATAAATGCCAAAACAAGACTTCAGAATTCTGGAAATTATTTAGATTTATAGCAATGTTTTGTTTTTGCTCAATGAGTTGTATAAATTGTTTATCAATATGAATGAAATTACTAGTCCTCTTCCTCAAGTGAAAAGTGTGTTAGTTGTTCAGTATAAAACCTGGGTCTCCTGCATTACAGGCATATTTTTAGCCACTGATATCTCTTAAATCCACCCTTTCTTCCAATCTCCACTGATCCAAACCTAGACCAAGCCTCGCTGGTCATGTCCATCTCTCCCATAAGCTGTTCTTTGCACCACTACCAGGGCACATGTGAAAAAAAGGAAAACCAGATCACTTCTCTTCCCTGCTCAAAACTGCTTCCTATCACATTTAAGCTTCCCTTGTGGCTCAGCTGATAAAGAATCCACCTGCAATATGGGAGACCTGGGTTCGATCCCTGGGTTGGGAAGATCCCCTGGAGAAGGGAATGGCTCCCCACTCCAGTATTCTGCCTGGAGAATTTCATGGACTGTATAGTCCACGGGGTCACAAAGAGTCAGACATGACTGAGCAACATTTAAAATAAAATCACATTTAAAATAAAATCCAATCTCTTTGACATGTTATATGTGTGCAATGTTCTATATTGCCTCAATTGACTTAACACTTAAGTATCACCTATGTAATATACCTTCTTTAATCTAAGGTACATACTTGTCCCACTTTTTATCACCTCTGAAATTGAGATTAATTTTACCGTTAATGGCACATCATATTTTAATTGGAAGCAATTTTTTTCCTTGGTGCATAAGAGAAATAAGGGTCTTACAATGTATGACATCTTGAATTCATAGAATCAATGATTTAATGAAATGGTATATTGGTCTAAAAAGTAATCTTCTGAAATATTGGGCTACAGTGGGAACAAGTGGAAGTAGGAAGAAGCAGTGGGTTTAATATATATTTTGAAGTAGATAAAAAACAGGCAATGTTTATTCATATTGATAAACAATTTATTCAAGTCATTGTAAATTAGTTTTAATCCACACTCTGGGGGTGGTTTGTTAACATTTGAGTTATCCTGATCAGGAATATATACTCGGGGGGGGGGTATATACTCACATGCAGGGCAATGAGGGGAGGGAATGCCTAAGCCTTCGTGTGGCAGTTACTGAGCCCAAGCTCTTTAACAAGAGAAGCCTGATGGCCTCAACTAGAGAAGCCCATGCACCGCAGTGAAGACCAAATGTAGTCAAAAGTTACAAAAAGATTTAAAAGGAGTATATAAAAGGAGTATATACTCAGGAGTAGTTAGCTTGCATTTTAAAGATCCTACTCAGGTGACCTTACCCTAAAGATAGTCACACACACCCCCACTCCATGTACACAGTTTCCTATCTGAACCTTGCTAAAGCAGTTCTCACAGTTTCTTTGTGCCATGGGACATTTTGGCCAACTGGTGAAGCCATTTCAGAGTCATGTTTTTAATGCACAACAAGATGAAACACATACAATTACAATTAAAACCAACCGGTTGAAATGAAATTATAAAAAATTTGACATATTATTATGTATACTTCTTTATTAACCTAGTAAATAACAAGATTTAGTGGCATGGTTAATAATCACCATAATTTTGAAATAGTGATGCGTTTAATCTTTTGAGATATCGGCAATAGCCACAATGTGATATGAAAATGTTTGGTACATGTTGGTGACAAAATCACAGGTACTGCTAATAAGACTGGTTTGTTGACTACATTCAATTAGAAATTGATAAAATAAAGACATTTTCCCCCATCAAAGTCCCAGATCCCCCTGGATTCTATCCACAGGATCAAAGGTTAAGAAACCTTGCACCACAGACTCTGTTTATCAGCATAAGATTTGTAAGAAATACATTTCATTGGTGAAATGAATTGTGTTCAAAATACATGGAGTCACTAGAAATATTGTCCAGGTGCTTGCATCCTTGCATAAATATAATATAAAAATCTTGCAAGCCATTCTAACAGCTTAGCACTCTTTGGAGTAGCTTCTACACCTCAGACTCCGTGTGGTCTTATATCCCACTACATGATCGCCAGCCTGCCAGACAGTTCCCACTGATTCTTTCCTTGTATGGCTACTGCCTTCCCACACTGAATAGGGAATAATATAACTGCTGTAAAGTAACCAGCAGAATATTATGGAAATGTCCAAGTGTGACTTCCCAGGCTAGGTTAGAAAAGACATTGCAGCTTCTGTCTTACCTTATCTTGGATCATTGCTCTGAACTTACACATTATAAGAAACAGAGAGGGCCATGTGGTGAGGAACAGAGATCTGTCAACCACTAACATGAACTTGCTAGGCATACAAGTAAACCACCTTGAAAGCAGATCTCCAGGCCCATTCATGCCTTTAGATGACTGCAGCCCTAGCCAATATCTTGACTGCAACCTCATGAGAGACTCTCAGCCAGAACCAGCCAATGAAGCTGTTTCCAGAGTCCTGACACACAGAAACTATGGGAGATAATAAATGTTTGAAATAAATACTAAAATTCACAGTAATTTGTAGCACTGCAGTAGATAACTAATATATACCACTGAATGAAAGATTTTCCTGTTCCATCCAGAAGATAGGCTGATCCTGTCACCATATAATTAGGCCACCTGTTTCAGGTAAATGTTTCATGCAAGCAACTTGCTGGAGTTTCTAAAGACAAGAAGACCCTATGTGACTGTTTGAACCCCTGATTGCTACTAACTGTGTGTGTCATAGAATTTAGTCTGATGCTTGCCTTCATTGTAACGTTCTACCTAGTAAGGGAGGTTTTGGAAGAGGTAAATCCTGTAACCCTTACTTACCTCTCATCTTCAGAGGCTCCCTAAGTCTACCAAAAACAATGGATTTAAGTCCATTGCCATCACATTTGCAAAGGCCTGCATGTCCCTAGATAATCTGACTTTTACCTACCTTTCTAGGGGCTTACTTGGTGGCTCAGATGGTAAAGAATCTGCCTGCAGTGTGGGAGATCCAGGTTTGATCCCTGGGTAGGGAAGATCCTCTGGAGAAGGGAATGGCTACCCACTCCAGTACTCTTGCCTGGAGAATCTCATGGACAGAGGAGCCTGGCAAGCTATAGTCCATGGGGTCACAAAGAGATGGACATTCAGTTCAGTTCAGTTGCTCAGTCGTGTCCGACTCTTTGCGACCCCATGAATCGCAGCATGCCAGGCCTCCCTGTCCATCACCATCTCCCGGAGTTCACTCAGACTCACGTCCATCGAGTCGGTGATGCCATCCAGCCATCTCATCCTCGGTCGTCCCCTTCTCCTCCTGCCCCCAATCCCTCCCAGCATCAGAGTCTTTTCCAATGAGTCAACTCTTC
>NW_024070207.1:9340472-9434656 GCF_014754425.2 Oryx dammah
TCAAGAGGCAGGTTAGGTGCTCTGGTATTCCCATCTCTTTCAGAATTTTCCACAGTTTA
This sequence comes from Oryx dammah, assembly GCF_014754425.2. Taxonomy (NCBI): domain Eukaryota; kingdom Metazoa; phylum Chordata; class Mammalia; order Artiodactyla; family Bovidae; genus Oryx; species Oryx dammah. The sequence continues at coordinate 9,340,532 of NW_024070207.1, forward strand.
TTGTGATCCACACAGGCAAAGGCTTTGGCATAGTCAATAAAGCAGAAATAGATGTTTTTCTGGAACTCTCTTGCTTTTTCCATGATCCAGCGAATGTTGGCAATTTGATCTCTGGTTCCTCTGCCTTTTCGAAAACCAGCTTGAACATCAGGGAGTTCACAGTTCACGTATTGTTGAAGCCTGGCTTGGAGAATTTTGAGCATTATTTTACTAGCGTGTGAAATGACTGCAATTGTGTGGTAGTTTGAGCATTCTTTGGCATTGCCTTTCTTTGGAATTGGAATGAAAACTGACCTTTTCCAGTCCTGTGGCCACTGCTGAGTTTTCCAAACTGAGCATAAAAACTGAACTCATTTCTCACCCTGTTCTCTCAGTCCTCTTCATGGCTGTATTCATTTGCTAGGACTGCCATAACAAAACACCACACACTGAGTGGCTTCAACAGAAGTTTGTCTCACATTTCTGGAAGATAGAAGTTCCAGTTCAAGACGTTGGCAGGGTTTTTTCCTTCTCAGAGCTGTGAAGAAGAATCTGTTCCATGCCTGTCCCCTAGCTCCTGGGGGCTCACAGGCAATCTTGGGTGTTCCTTAGCTTATAGAACCATCACTCTAATCTCTGTTTTCATTTTCACATGTGTGCTCCCTGTGTGCATGTCTGCATTTAAATTCCTTTTTATAATGACATTAGTCATATTGGATTGGAAGCTCACCCTACTCCAATATGATGTCCACTTAACAAATTACGTCCAAATAAATGTGCTTTCTGAGGTACTGGGGCGTCTGCATATATATATATATATATATATATATATATATATATATGCCGCTCCTTGAGGTTTGTGGGATCTTGGTTCCCTGACCAGGGATTGAACCTGGGCCTTCAGCAGTGAAAGTGCTGAGTCCTAACCACTGGACCACCAGGGAATTCCCTTGCATGGGAATTTTTGAGGAGACACAGTTGAACCCATGACACTGGCCTTCTTTTTGCTCCTCTAGCACACCGAGCTCATTTCTACTTCAGGTCCTTTATGTCCACTAGTTCTCCCTCTAGAACCCCAAAGAAGCACAACTGTTCCCTTCTCAGGACACAAGTGTCATCTCATATGTCACCTCCTCAAACAGATCTTCCTTGATCATCCTAGCTAAAAAAGCCCCTCTACCACACACATCATTGTCTACTCCTTCCCCTGCTTCAACTTTCTTCATAGCACTCATCTTTACCTGGTATATTTCTTTTTTGAATTTAAAATTTTGAATTTCTTTTTTAAATTTTAAAAAAATTTAAAAAAATTTTTTGACTGCACTAGCTTGGTCACCTGATGTGAAGAACTGACTCATTGGAAAAGACCCTGATGCTGGGAAAGATTGAAGGCAGGAGGAGAAGGGGATGGCAGAGGATGAGATGGTTGGATGGCATTGCTGACTTGTTGGCATCACCAAGTTTGAGCAAGCTCTGGGAGTTGGTGATGGACAGGGAAGCCCGGCGTGCTGCAGTCCATGGGGTCGCAGAGTCGGACCTGAGTGAGGGAGTGAGCTGAGGTCTTCCTTGCTGCACGAGGCTTCCTCTAGCTGCAGTGAGCAGGGGCTGCTCTCTGGATTCGGTGTGCAGGCTCCTCACTGCAGTGGCCCCTCTTATTGCAGAAGACGGACTCTAGCCATGAGGGCTTCTGTAGCTGTGGCACACAGGCTTAGTTGCCCCATGGCATGTGAAATCTTCCTGGCCAGGGATCAAACCCATGTCCCCTGCATTGGCAAGCAGATTCTTAACCAATGGACTACCAGGGAAGTCCTCTTTTTATTTTTAATTTGTCTTTCCCATCAGAATATAAGTTCCATAAAGACAGGGAGCTTGTCCGTCTTATTTACTGTTGTATCATCAGCTCTTGACAATGGCTATTAGAAAGTAAATATTTAATAAATGTTTGTTGAGTGAACATTTGAATGAGCAAATGCTCACTTTGTTGATTCTCTGATTTAGTCTCTGGAAAGCTCAGTTGAATCAAGTTTTCCCTGAGAAAATGGAACTTACACCAAGATATTAATTTTCCTCCTTGAAATGAACTAACTTATTATCCAATTATAAAACAGCAAAATAATATTCCTCCTCTCCCCCAAAGTGACCTTTCCCCCCTTCCATTTGTACTACCAGAAAGCCACCTGAGGGCAGCAAAAAATCAGAGTGGAGAGAGGTCAGTTCCAAGGCAGAGGCACACTTTCAGTTTTTTCTCAAAGATTGTCTACCACGTGCTCTGTCTCCAGCCTGGCTAGTTCTTTTCACTTCTAGTACATGCTGCTGTATAGCACGTGGTGTGCATGCATAGTAAGTCACTTCAGTTGTGTCCTACAATTTTTGACCCCATGGACTGTAGCCCTCCAGGTCCTCTGTCCATGGGATTCTCCAGGCAAGAATACTGGAACGGGTTGCCATGCCCTTCTCCATGGAATCTTCCCAGCCCAGGGATCAAATCTGCGTCTATCAAGTCTCCTGCTTTGGCAGAAAGATTCTTTACCACTAGCGCCACCTGGGAAGCCTTCCCTTCTAGTAGGCACAGATTAACAGGCCTAGCTGGACTGGATTCTGTGTGCCAAGTCATCCAGTCCTGTCCAACTCTTTGTGATCCCATGGACTGTAGCCCACCAGGCTCCTCTGTCCATGGGATTCTCCAGACAAGAATACTGGAGTGGGTTGCCATTCCCTCCTCCGGGGAATCTTCCCCACCCAGGGATCAAACCAGTGTCTCTTAAGTCTCCTGCATTAGCAGGTGGGTTCTTCACCACTAGTGCCTCCTTAGGAAAAGTAGGGGATCCCTTTTCACTGAATCAGCTTGCTCAGAAAAGGCCAAGGAACTAAGTTACCTGCCAACTGAGATTTCTAGATTTAACAGCCTTAAGTCAGAAAAATGGCTATATTTTGTTCTTTATTTTATTTATTTTCTTTTTTAATTAATTAATTAATTAATTAATTTTTTATTTTACTTTACAATTCTGTATTGGTTTTGCCATACATTGACATGAATCCACCACAGGTGTACATGCGTTCCCAAACATGAACCCCGCGGGGAGCCCCCGCCCCACAACATCTCTCTGGGTCATCCCCGTGTACCAGCCCCAAGTGTGCCCTATCCTGCATCGGACATAGACTGGCAATTCGATTCTTACATGATATTATACATGTTTCAATGCTGTTCTCCCAAATCATCTCACCCTCTCCCTCTGCCTCTGAGTCCAAAAGTCCGCTATACACATCTGTGTCTTTTTTGCTGTCCTGCATACAGGGTCATCATTGCCATCTTTCTAAATTCCATATATATGTGTTAGTATACTGTATTGGTGTTTTTCTTTCTGGCTTACTTCACTCTGTATAATCAGCTCCAGTTTCATCCATCTCATCAGAACTGATTCAAATGTATTCTTTTTAACAGCTGAGTAATACTCCATTGTGTATATGTACCACAGCTTTCTTATCCAGTCATCTGCTGATGGACATCTAGGTTGTTTCCATGTCCTGGCACACTGAGGAAACCAGAATTGAAAGAGACACATGTACCCCAATGTTCATCGCAGCACTGTTTATTTGTTTGTTTTTTAAAAAGAACAGTCCACTTCGAGATCTGACATGTCAGGTATCTCCCAGATCTCAGCTGTATGATCTCTGACAGGCACTGAGATAAAATGATATCTAAACAAAGTCTCTTGGGTTTTTTTTTTTTGTTTGTTTGTTTGTTTTCCTATTTCCTTAATGATCAAAAGATGACTCCAAGCCAGAATCTTTGATGTTTATTCACCTAAACTCAGGCTTTTCCTGAGTTTAAAAAGGGAGGAGTGTGTGTGGTTTATGATCTGGGAAGAGTCAAGCAAGAGCAGAGGGAGGTTCAGTTTCTAAAGTGAAAGTGAAGTCGCTCAGTTGTGGCTGACTCTTTGCAACCCCATGGACTGTAGCCTAATAGGTTCCTCCGTCCAGGGGATTTTCCAGGCAGCAATACTGGAGTGGGGTGCCATTTCCTTCTCCAGGAGATCTTCCCAACCCAGGGATTGAACCCAGGTTTCTTGTGTTGTAGGCAGATGCTTTACCATCTGAGCCACCAAGGAAGTCTTTCAGTTTCTAAACCATTTCTTAAAGGAAAAGAAAGGAATCTAATTAAACCATCTTGTGAGATCAGTGCCCCAATTATTTTTCCCATTTAATCTTTTCCCAAACCTGCTTAAATGTTTGAGCCTTTGTGGGTTGCAGACTCTGTAAAGCAACACTTCTCATATTTAATGTGCACATGAATCACCTGGTGATCCTGTCAAAATGAAAATTCTGATTCAGTAGGTGTGGAGAGGATATTATAGGTGGATTAAGTGGGCCTTTACACATTCACTGTGGCTTCAGCCTATCTCTGAACAGCCAATGCACCCTTGTTTTCCAGGGTCCTCTGCTGCAGTGCTCCATTCTAACTGCTCCTTACTGCCAGATGCCCCAGGGACCTGTGATAGGTCCTTTTCTCAGTGGACCCCACCTTCTGTGAAAATACAAGTTACAGGTGATAGTGGGCTGATTAGTAACTTTCCCCTCTCTCCCTAGAGCAGAGGACCCATCCCCCACCCCTTCTTCAACACAAGATAACAGTGGAATTTAGTCACAGCCTCCAAGAACATAGTTTTCCCCAAAGGAATAATTCCAATGGTAAGAATTCTTGTCCTATGACAGACTAATAAAAAACCATTTTAGTGGGATAGGGAAGAGGAATATCATTTAGAATTTCTGAAAAAAAAATTATACAACATAGGAGACTGTCAACCTGATTTACTGTCTCCTCTACCTGTCGTCTGCTTTGGTCTCATTAAAGGCAGCATTTTCTTATTTTACAAGTAGAACCATGAAACTGTCATATTAGTGTCTATTTCACATTTATGTACAAAGGAGTTGCAATTCCATAGCAAGAGAAGCAACAGAAATCTGAATGAAGTTTCCCAGTGGATGACAATACATTAATAGGTATTTACTGAAGCTTAAAGGATCCTGATAATATTTGACCCATATTTCACCCAATAATTTTTCTATAATTTCTTTATTTTGGTAGAATTGAAACTCCTTATCTAAAATTATTTAAACCTTCAAACCACAGCACAAAATATTTTATAGGGTAGCTTATTCTCATGCTCATTTATAAAAACAAAAATGGGCTCCTCAAGAGATAAATTTTCCCGACTAGAGATGTAAATGATTGCCTGCTCTACCTACACCATGTTGTTGTATTTTATTCTCTCAGTCATCTCTGACTCTTTGTGACCCCATGGACTATAGCCCACCAGGCCCTACTGTCCATGGGATTCCCCAGGCAAGAATACTGGAGCAGATTGCCATGCCCTCCTCCAGGGGATCTTCCCAACCCAGGGCTTGAACCCTCGTCTCCTGTGTCTCCTGCATCGGCAGGTGGATTCTTTACCACTCTGCCACTTGTCCTTCTCCTGCCTCAGTGACCATTATCCTGCACTAATAATCACATTAATTGATCAGATGATCATATAACCCAAGGATAAGTAATCTCATCTAATAGTATGGCCAGCTATCAGATCTGGCCTGTAGCATAAGAAAGGCTGGGCCAATCAAATTCTGTTCTCAGAAATATTGCTGAGGGAACAGAATAGATATAGAGATGAGAGGGAAAGTAATCCACAAAAAGAACAGAGAGGCTACACCTCTTTTTTCAGGTGTAAAAAAAGATAGGGCCTCTTTTTTTCTTGCCATGCATTGAATTGCTTTCTGTTCTTTGCATCAGAGAAGAGAGAAAAGAAGCAATAACAAAGGAAAAAACACTGTAGCCTGGAGGGATAATGATGGGAGATTGTGAAGTTGGTGGCTTCTGCATAAAGAAAACATTAAAGACGTTCCTTCCATCCTTCTTGCTACACTGTGAGCTCCTTGAAGAAAGGGACTATGTCTTATTCATCTTTGATTTCCTTACACCTTGTGTAGAACAGATATCCAATAAATATCAAATTCCATTTTTCTGATGCATGCAAGTCGTCAAGATCTGATAGCACAGTTTGGTTGATCACAACCTTTTCATCACCTAGGACTTCTTTCTTTACATTTCCCTCAGTAGACCTTATATTTTAAAAAATATTGTTCAACTTGCATTATAGATAATAATGATTTTTCTTACAAGATGCCTGAACTTCATTAATTTTTAAATTGTAAAGTCTAAAAGAAAGTCCAGTTTAGTTATTAGAATTAAAAAGAATTCAGCTAGGCTCTTGGATAAAAATAAATATACCAATTGAATCCTATATAGAGGACAAACAGATTAAAGATGAAATTTAAAATATTCAAAATATCAGGCAATAATGAATATGAACAATTAAGAATCAATATACAGAAAAATATGCAAGACTTCTATGGTTAAATAATAATATTTCATGAAAGACATTTTAAAATACCAAAGTGCTCTGTCCCAGCCCTGGGGCTTAAGCTTGATCAGCTTGTATTTTCTCCCAGAGCAATTGCAGAAACTTACCTCCACTACCTAAATAGATGTCCAAGGCTTATAGGTTTTAAGAATGGAAAGGGCAGGGATTTTACCTTACAAGCTAACAAGTGAGACTGTTTCATGGATGCTGGTGAAGACAAGAGACTTCTGGTCAGAGACAGGATTTTATTATTCCTGACACAGCAAGCAGTGTGAACTTCATGCTGGTTTTTGTGAGTTTCCCATGCCTCCCAGGACCCATAGGGGAGACATAAGCAGGGTAAGGGAGGGCCAGGCTGATGCTGTACATGACGTGGGTTTGCTTTGTGGCCAAGGAACACTTAGCTTGGGGGATTTATTGATTTATAGCCGGCAGAATCAAGGCCACTCTCTGTCTATGGGGAGATATTAACTCATCTCTCAAGGCTGCTCACTGCCATAAGACTCAGAAATGGCCTGGGTAAAGAGCAGGTCAGGATCTTGCATTCTTGGCATAGCAATATTTGTAGGAGCATGAGAGGCTTGTGGAAGAGTAGTTCCAGAACAAGGGGTGTTTGTGGGTATTGTGAGGAGATATCTGCATGGGATAGGTGGTTCATGACAGAGCAAAATCTTTCTTTTTTAAGTTGCGGTATAATTGACATATAACATATTATTTTTGCATGCATAACACGATGATTTAACATTTGTATATATTGTCAAATGATCACCGCAATAAGTCTTGTTAACACTGGTTACCATATATAGTTAGAATTTTTTTCTTGTGGTGAGGACTTTTAAGATATACTCTTAACAACTTTCAAATATGCAATACAGTATTATTAATTATAATTACCATACTGTACATTACATTCCCTAGCAAAGCTTTATTGTAGGTGAGATGGTGCAGCCACTGTGGAAAGCTGTTTAGCAGTTCCTCAGTATGTTCAATATAGAATTACCACATGACCCAGCAATTTTACTACTAGGTACGTACCCAAAAGAATTGAAAACAGGTGTTCAGACAAAAATTTGTACATAAATGTTCATAGCAGCACTATTCACAATAGCGAAAAGGTGGAAATAACCCAAATGTCCATCAATGGATGAATGGATGAACAAAATGTGGTATATTCATACAACAGAATATTATTCATTAAGGAAAGGGGATGAAGTCCTGATATATGCTACAATATGGACAATCATTGGAACCTTATGCTAAGTGAAAGAAGCCAATCACAAAAGTCACATACTTTGACGTATGTTCAAGCCAGCTCTGCTCACCATATGACAGGCCAATTAACCAAGGAGATGAGGTATTTAGGAAAGACATGCATGGTCAGTTGTGTTAGGGGAAGCACACTGACTGAAACCACCAATCCTGGGCAGACACCATAGCAACCATTTTCATGAGTTGTTTTATGACAGGAGGTCCTGGTAAGGAACTAATAAACCACCACCAACGAGAAGAGTTTGGGAAAGGTCAAAAGGAGACACCACGTATCCAACGACCTCCCAGAATCTTCCTCGCTGGTGTCCATCTTACCTAAGCAAAGCATGCACCACCAGGAAGGGCTCCGAGTCAGAGTGATTGGTCAGGGACACCCTGGAAGCGAATCCCACCACCGTAAAACCCAAGACTGCATGTGACAGAGCAGTTCTGCTGGCTTCCCTCACCCTGCTGCTCTCCGCCTGGGCACCCCTTCCCAGTAAAATCTCTTGCTTTGTCAGCACATGTGTCTCCTCAGACAATTCATTTCCGAGTGTTAGACAAGAGCCCACTTTTGGACCCTGGAAGGGGTCCCCCTTCCTGCAACAGTTGTGTCTGAGTCTTGCAACCCCATGCCCACCTGGACTCTTCTGTCCTTAGGATTTTCCAAGCAAGAATACTGGAGTGGCTTGCTGTTTTCTTCTCCAGGGGATCTTCCCCACCCAGGGATTGAACCCTGTCTCTTGCATCTCCTGCATTGGCAGGCAGATTCTTTACCACTGTGCTACTCAGGAAGCCTGTCGAGGTAAGGAATAACAACTTTATTTGGGAAGCTGGCTGACGAAGAAGATGGCAGACTAAAGTCTCAAAATAACCATCTTGTCAGGGTCTGGATGCCAGGTTCTTTTATAGAACAGAGATGAGCGGAGGTGAGGAAATAAAATAAAAAGGCCATTAATCCTGCAAATAACTTCTAGAATGGTGAGCCTTGGGGAAGGGATGTGTTAATGTCTTCTTTCTTGCAGTCATTCACAGGTGGACAGGGTCAGATTATCTCTATGTGCACTGAACAAAGGCACTTTAACAGGCAGAGGGGCAGGATTCTCTGAGGCAAGCTATTACGTATCTGCTTCCCAGGTTGTGCTAGTGGTAAAGAATCTGCTTGCCAATGAACGAAACGTAAGAGATGCAGGTTTAATCCCTGGATCTGGAAGATCCCCTGGAGGAGGGCATGGCAACCCATTCCAGTACTCTTGCCTGGAGAATCCCATGGACAGAGGAGCCTGGCGGACAGTCCATAGTGTTGCAAAGAGTCAGACACGACTGAAGCAACTTAGCATGCATGCAGATAATAACTAAAGCAATGAAAAGCAAGTCAAAGAAACAGTTCCAATGTAGAGTCAGAACTGGCTTTTCCCTGAAACACATACTGTAATGTTTCATTTATATTGAAATGTCCAGAACAGACAACTCCATAGAGTCAGAAAGAAGATACCAGAGAGCAGAAAGCAATCACTAAGGACTAAGGGAAGGCAAGAATGGAGATTGACTGCTTACTTGGCACAAGGTTTCCTTTCATGGTGACAAAAATGTTCCAGAACTAGATACTGGTGATGATTTGCACAACATTGGGAACGTACTAAATGTCACTGAGTTGTGCACTTTAAACTGGTTAAGATGGTGAATTTTAATGTCATGTGTATTTTATAAATGAAGTGAAAGTGTTATAGGCTCAGTCGTGTCCGACTCTTTGCAACCCCCTAGAATGTAGCCCTCCAGGCTCCTCTCTTCATGGGATTTTCCAGGCAGGCATACTGGAGTGGGCAGTCATTCCCTTCTCCAGGGGATCTTCCTGATCCAGGGGTTGAACCTGTATCTCCTGTATTGCAGGCAGATTCTTTACCATCTGAGCCCCTGGAGACACAGACACAAATCTTATTGAAGTTCAACTATTGCTCCCTCCAATAAGTTGATCAGATGACAGTAAAGCACTTGGCAGAACAGAGTCATGTTCTTGCCCATGCACAGACTGGAGGACCGATGCCCTTTAGCAAGGCATGTCTCTCAGTTTACTCGAACAGTTATAGACTTGGGGACACCACTCTAGGACTGAACTTCTGAGCACCTGAGCCACCCTTCCCTAACCCATCCAGCAATTCTTTTCCTTGTCTTTCCCACTCCAGATCTTCCCTAGGTTTCAGGATACTTCCTTTCCATCCAAAGCCCAGTTCTGTTTTCTTTACCAACAGACTTTGATGACCCATGGTAAAGAGCCTCAAACCAGAGTCTATGTCCTTAACAATGAAAAACCATTTTCTTGACAGCAAGAAAGTCTCAGTCTTCAAATTTTAGGTAATCTCATCTTGTACTCTTTGGAAGGGAGAGCCAAAATTTGCATCTTGTTCTGAGAGCATTTCCTTACACCTAGAAAGGTTTTTTAAAAAGCAGTTGCATTTCCTTGTTAAAAAGACCAAATCATTGGGCTTCCATGGTGGCTTAGTGGTTAAGAATCCACTTGCCAATGCAATAGATGAGGGTTCATTCCCTAATCCAGCAAGATCCCACATGCCTTGGAGCAACTAAACCTGCACACCCCAAGCACAATTGAGCTGTGCTCTACAGCCTGGGAACCGCAACTACTGACTGTGTGCCACGACTACTGAAGTCTGACAGCCCTAGAGCCTGCATTCCACAATAGAAGCCCTAACACCACAACTAGAGAGTAGCCCCTGATCGCTGAAACTAGGGAAAAGCCCACACAGAAGCAAAAACCCTGCACAGCCAAAAATAAATACAATCATACATATTTTGACTACTGGGCTGCAGTTCTCATTTTGGCCCAAATGAAGCAATTCACAACTCTCAAGCTGTGCATCTATTTTTAGTTGGCATATATTAAAAAGACCAATCATTAACATCTTGCTTTACTTGCAAACAAAACAGTTCTAGCTCATCTATCCCACAGCACATGTTAATTCTTGAAACTATAGACTATCAACCTTTGGCTCTGAAAACTTAGGCTTTATTTTCTTCCTCAGGCAGAGTAGAAAGTTCAGAACCAGTGAATACAGTCACAGGACTGGCATTTCTTGCCATCTGTATTAGCTTCCTGTTGTTACTGTAACATTGTACTACAAACTTGGTGACTAAAGACAACACAAATTTATTATCTTACAGTTTCAGATGTGAAATCTGCAATGGGACCCATTAGGCTAAAATCAAGGTTTTGGCAGGACTGCATTCCTTTCTGTAGGTTCTAGTGTGCCTGGTAAATTTAAGGTTCTTTCTTCATCGTGAAAGAATTCAGAGACAAGCAGTAGAGGTTAAGAGAATAAAGTGAACGTTTATTTAAGGAAGGATAGGTTCTTAAGAGGTAGAGCAGTCAGACAGGTGTGGACCTGCTGCCTTGGGTTTCTTTGACAAGCGGGGAAATGAGAGGATTACAACTGAAAGGGTGGAATATTCACTGGGGAAGGAGGAGTTTGGGGGTCTTTGTCCTGGCTTTTCATCCCAGCTTCATTTCCCTGAGGGGAGGAGGGATTTTTGTCCTTGTTTAGCTTAGATCAGAAATACATCTTACCTGCAAGGCTAATCTTATTGTAATGAGAGCAAAAGGTACCATTCAGACTCAGGAGACTCCTGCCTTTCTCCACTTTTCGCTGTCTGCTACTGGAACTCTTACCACCCAAAACATGTGGTTTCCTGTCAGTCTGGAAATTCCTGCTTTCCTCTGTCTGCCTGTGGATCCTCGCTATTTACAAGATGTGTGATTTCCTGCCACCTGCCCCTGCCCCCATTTCTCTGATCATACCTAGCTACCTGACTGCTGTAACTCTAGGAGAGAACCCATTTCCTTGCCTTTTACCAGCTTCTAGAGGCTGCCGATATTTCTTGGCTCCTGGCCTTTTTCTTTGACCTACAAAGCCAGGAGTAGAGAGCTGTGTTCTCGTATCACATCACTCTGACCTCTTCTGCCTCCCTCTTCCACTTTTAATGATCCCTGTGATTACATTATGACCATCTGCATAATCCAAACTCAGTTCGGTTCAGTCACTCAGTTGTGTCTGACTTTGCAACCCCATAGACTGCAGCACCTCAGGCCTCCCTGTCTATCACCAACTCCCGGAGCTTACTCAAATTCATGTCCATTGAGTCGGTGATGCCATCCAACCATCTCATCCTCTGTCCTCCCCTTCTCCTCCTGCCTTCAATCTTTCCCAGCATCAGGGTCTTTTCAATTAAGGCCTTTAAACGAATCAGACTAGATCTGATAGAGTGCCTGATGAACTATGGATGGAGGTTCATGACATTATAAAGGAGACAGGGATCAAGACCATCCCCATGGAAAAGAAATGCAAAAAAAGCAAAATGGCTGTCTGAGGAGGCCTTACAAATAGCTGTGAAAAGAGGAGAAGCAAAAAGCAAAGGAGAAAAGGAAAGATATACCCATTTGAATGCAGAATTCCAAAGAATAGCAAGAAGACATAAGAAAGCCTTCCTCAGCAATCAATGCAAAGAAATAGAGGAAAACAATAGGAAAGACTAGAGATCTCTTCAAGAAAATTAGAGATACCAAGGGAACATTTCATGCAAAGATGTGTTCAATAAAGGACAGAAATTGTATGGACCTCACAGAAGTGGAAGATATTGAGAAGAGGTGGCAAGAATACACAGAAGAACTGTACAAAAAAGATCTTCACGACCCAAATAATCACGACGGTGTGATCACTCACCTAGAGCCAGACATCTTGGAATGTGAATTCAAGTGGACCTTAGGAAGTATCACTATGAACAAAGCTAGTGGAGGTGTTGGAATTCCAGTTGAGTTATTTCAAATCCTAAAAGATGATGCTGTGAAAGTGCTGCACTCAATATGTCAGCAAATTTGGAAAACTCAGCAATGGCCACAGGACTGGAAAAGGTCAGTTTTCATTCCAATCACAAAGAAAGGCAATGCCAAAGAATGCTCAGACTACCGCACAATTGCACTCAGCTCACATGCTAGTAAAGTACTGCTTAAAATTCTCCAAGCCAGGCTTCAGCAATATATGAACCGTGAACTTCCAGGTGTTCAAGTTGATTTTAGAAAAGGTAGAGGAACCAGAGACCAAATTGCCAACATCTGCTGGATCATCGAAAAAGCAAGAGAGTTCCAGAAAAACATCTATTTCTGCTTTATTGACTATGCCAAAGCCTTTGACTGTGTGGATCACAATAAACTGTGGAAAATTCTGAAAGAGATGGGAATACCAGACCACCTGACCTGCCTCTTCAGAAACCTGTATGCAGGTCAGGAAGCAACAGTTAGAACAGGACATGGAAAAACAGACCGGTTCCAAATAGGGAAGGGTGTACATCAAGGCTGTATATTGTCACCCTGCTTACTTAACTTATATGCAGAGTACATCATGAGAAACGCTGGGCTGGAAGAAACACAAGCTGGAATCAAGATTGCCAGGAGAAATATCAGTATCCTCACATATGCAGATGACACCACCCTTATGGCAGAAAGTGAAGAAGAACTAAAGAGCCTCTTGATGAAAGTGAAAGAAGAGAGTGAAAAAGTTGGCTTAAAGCTCAACATTCAGAAAACTAAGATCATGGCATCCGGTCCCATCACTTTATGGCAAATAGATGGGGAAACAGTGGAAACAGTGGCTGACTTTATTTTTAGGGGCTCCAAAATCACTGCAGATGGTGACTGCAGCCATGAAATTAAAAGACGATTACTCCTTACAAGGAAAATTATGACCAACCTAGACAGCATATTAAAAAGCAGAGACATTACTTTGCCAACAAAGGTCCGTCTAGTCAAGGCTATGGTTTTTCCAGTGGTCATGTATGGATGTGAGAGTTGGACTATAAAGAGGGCTGAGTGCAGAAGAATTGATGCTTTTGAACTGTGGTGTTGGAGAAGACTCTTGAGAGTCCCTTGGACTGCAAGGAGATCCAGCCAGTCCATCCCAGGGGAGATCAGTCCTGGGTATTCATTGGAAGGATTGATGTTAAAGCTGAAACTCCAGTATTTTGGCCACCTGATGCAAAGAGCTAACTCATTTGAAAAGACCCTGATGTTGGGAAAGATTGAAGGCAGGAGAAGGGGACGACAGAGGATGAGATGGTTGGATGGCATCATTGACTCAATGGACATGGGTTTGGGTAAACTCTGGAAGTTGGTGATGGACAGGGAGGCCTGGCATGCTGCAGTTCATGGGGTCACAAAGAATCGGACAGGACTGAGTGACTGAACTGAACTGAACTGAAGCTAATCCAGACTAATCTTCCTATTTTAAGATCAACTGATTAGCAACCTTAATTCCATCTGCAAACTTAACTCCTCTTTTCCATGTAAAATGGCATATTAACAGGGTCCAGTGATTAGAATGTGAATGTCTTGGAGGGGGGGAACATGATACCACCTACTGTGCCATCACTTGACAATGTTTACTGAACACTTACTGTGCATAGAGAGTTTCATACTCTGTCTTAGGGAGTCATTTGGGTGTGGTAGGATTTATTGAGAAAAGATTAAATAAGGAAGGTTTCACAGGCCACAGGAGAGGTAAGAAGATAAGAGGAACTTCTGTTATGAAAATTAGAACAATGTGATGTGATTGTTAAGGTATTCAGAGAGGACTTCCTGGAAGAAGCAGAACTTGTATAATCAGTTTTAAAGAAAAGGCAAGACTGAAATATTGTTTCAATGACATTTAACCCATTGAACTGAGTTCAATGAGTTGAATGTGTTACATACTGTTAAATTAATTAAACAAGCAGGTCATTAGACCGAGGTGGCTCTAATGCTTTCGTGACTTAGGTGACCAAATCAAAACCTATACCTGTACATGCTTCAATGTTAGGAAATAGAAACTTAAGGATAACCAATCACAAATAGACAATGAGGCTTTAAGCTGTGGCCAAATAACGTCCTTTCTTTGCTTCCATACCTTTTCTTGGGTTTCCATGGTGGCTTAGTGGTTAAGAATCACTCCTGTTGGTGGAGTGCTCCTAACCACTTCTGGTTTGGTGCTGCTCTATCCAAATCGTTTTTTGCTCAGATAAACTGTTAATATTTTTAATATGCCTGTTTGTCTGTAAATAATTTACACTTCTGAGTTCAGCTTTCCAATGCAACAGCTGTAAAAATGAAAGTACTCACTGCTATTAAAGAGATGTCTCTGTAACACTTACCAGCTTAAAAAGCAATGTTATAAGGTCACTTGGTGCTTATCACAGTCCTCTGAGGGAAGCAGAGAGGACAAGAAAACACAAGAGCCTTGCCGCAATCAAGTCCTCAGACCCCTTCCCAGGTCTAGGTCAGCTCTCCATGCTCCTTCTTCCTTGTAGCCACAGGAACACACTGTTTTCTCTTCTTTTGCTGTTGTCTTCCTAAACCTAGCTGCAGAATGATACATGGTGTCTTCACCTCCCCTACTTGTTTGCTGACATTGAAGTCAAGTATAGGGCTCATTTAATTTTAAGGTTTATCTGCTAACTACCCTGGAGAAACAGGGAATAAAATTAACAGACATAAGGGAGTGGCAAACGTTCTATAATCTTACAAAGTTCATATAATTATGGCCTGTAAACTATAATTTCTGTTCCCCTTTTCAAAAGTAGAAGGAAGTACCATTGGGTTCAGGGCATCTGCTTATATTTTCTTATGGATCATCATCATCAGAGTAGTAAACAGCTATGGAGTGCATTGTTCTAAATGCTTTATATATTTTAGTTCATAATCTTACAACAAGCCATTTTATGGAAAAGTAAAATGAGGCAGTGTTCAAACCCAGGTAGACTGGCTCTGGAATCTGTGTTTCCAACCATTATACCATATTGCTTCACTGTCTCTTTCTACCACCACCCCACCTTCTGCCTGTCAGTGTAGGTTGCTGCTTGGACAGTTGTTTCATGAGGAACCAGAGCACTAAGTTATAGATGAATAAACTGAGTCCTAGAAAAGTTAGACTTTCCAAGGCAGCATTGGTTGTGGCTGGGGAGTGGGGAGTTAAATCTGGTTCCATCACAGCATGCTATCTTTTAAAAAATAGTATTTATGTATTTATTTATTTTTGGTTGCTCTGGGTCTTTGTTGCTGCATGTGGGCTTTTTCTAGCTGTGGTATGTGGGCTGCTCATTTCAGTGGTTTCTCTTGTTGCAGAGCACAGGATCTAGGTTGTGTGGACTCAACAGTTGTGGCTCTAGGGCTTAGTTGCCCCAAGGCATATGGGATCTTCCTGGACCAGGAATGGAACCTGTATTCCCTGAATTGGAAGGCAGATTCTTAACCACAGCAGGGAAGTTCTATGCTATCTTTATGTTCACTTTGTGAAGTCTGGTTCTGATCCAACATGGTAAAAATAATTGATTTCAAATGATTCCTCATGCATCAACCCCTTTTATCACTATGGGGTGTTTCATTTCTGCACACTTCAGTGAAGGCCATATTAATGCCATTAGACTCTAAGCTATAAAAGAGAAGGATTCCAACACCATTCTCTATTGATTCGAATTAAAAGCCTTTATAAACAGTAAAATAAATGTAACAAAGTACCAATTTCCCCATCATGACTACTTAATTTTTTTTTCTTTTTGAAACACCAACAATCAAATTCTTAGAAGAATTGTTAAAAACATTTTTCTGGATGTCCCAAGTACATGTTTAAACTGTTAAGTAATTCAGCATTGACCGTTACATATTAATTCCTAGAAATTGTATACAAGAGTTATAAATGTGAAAGTAAGTTTAGGACAAACAATGACAGAGACAAGTGATCAGAAAAGAGAGCAAGCAAGTCAGAGAAGGGCTCTGTGTTTGCAGTTTACAAAATCCACCTACAATGTGTGGAATCAACTGTCTACAGGAAATCCTTCAAAAAGACTGCAGCCTATTTACATCAATAGCATAACTATGGATAAGTTACTGATGACATTTGAATACTCCCTAGAGGTCTCCAGGAAGCAGCCAATGTCACACTTAAGTAATGTCAGTCTATAAACCTGGGAAATGCAAACATTAAGATAATCTGGTGAAACAAAGAGGGAGGAAAAGCATTATAATATGTAGAACCAAAAGAAGGAAAAATATTCTTAAAGAATTTACAAGAAAGGAAATTGATGCTAAAAAAGTTTTTAGTATGTTCAGCATTGCCTAAGGAAGAGAGACTTCAGTTTTGGGTCATGAATGTTTTAGTTGGATTAGCTGATATAATCTTATTTTCAGAGGGCCCAACTGATCCTGCTGCTGTAGCTTAATAATATTCCAGTAAGATTTGTTCAGATTCTGTGCTCACCAACTTATCAGTTGACTTCCTAGCACATTGGGAATGGGGGTCCTCCAGCACGGCCTATATAATCCCTTGGGTAGTACGTAAATTATCATCTAAATTATGTCATTCTCCAATGAATCACAAGATCTCAAGATTGGAGGGTACTTCAAAGCCATTTAATTAACTCTCCATCTGTAACTGAAATTCCTCCTATAATGGCAAAGTGAAAGTGAAGTTGCTCAGTTGTATTCGATTCTTTGCGACCCTGTGGACTGTAGCCTACAAGGCTTCTCCATCCATGGGATTCTCCAGGCAACAATACTGAAATGGGTTACCATTTCCTTCTCCAGGGGATCTTCTCGACCCAGGGATCGAACCTGGGTCTCCTGCATTGGAAGCAGACGCTTCCAGGAAAGCCCTATAATGGCAAGAGGGTCGTTAATTTTTCCTTGAGCATCTCAAGCAACAGGAAATTTACTATCTCTTTACTTCTTTGAACACCTGTAATAGGAAATTCTGTTTTATATTGAACAAAAGTGTATCGCTTTAGAGGCTCCAGTCCTCGCTTGACTCCTTGTATCCAGCTACAAAACAAACTAAGCTTCCAAAAACAAGAAACCATAGATAAGCTTATGTCCTTGGCAAACCTCTCTTCCAGGCCAAACTCTCCAAATTTTTAAAACTTCCTAATATAGAGTAGTTTCAAATCATTACAGCATCCTGGTCACCCTCCCATGGACAGGCTTTAATTATTCTTTTAAGCTGTGGTCTTAGACAGGGTCGAGGGTATTTGTAAAAGTTGCAAAAGTTAAAATATCTTCATCACAAATCGCTAAAACGAGTGTCTTTTTCCATTCCTCCTTCTCCTCTGTGACAATTCCCCTCCTGTCAGGCAATGCTGGAGTGGCCATGTGAATTCTGGAATAGAGCAAAGGGGAAGTTGCACTGGTAATGTATTTAGTTTGAATTTAAAAGAATTTACTTTATGTGGTTCACTGATACTTTCGTGTAAGTCAGCTGATTGTCTTAGTGTAGGAATGGCTTCCAGGAATACTCCTACCACTAACTGTGCTAATTTCACACAGCATTGCAACACTAGGTTACAGGTGTGTTAGACAGTTAAAGAAAGTGTTATATTATTTTATGAGCTTTGTGGTATTGAAGAAATTTTACAGCTTTTTAAAATATAAAATGTGCTATATGCATTGAGCTGTACCCTTACAATGGGGAAATTTTATGGTATGTAAATTATATCTCAAAAAAGTTGTTAAAATGTGCTGTAACTTCTTTTTTTATTTTAAATAAATATTCACTTTTGTGCCTAAAGTAAAATAAGAATATATAGCCAGGTATCTATAAAAAGCTACACCAAACATCATACTTAAGGGTGAAATGTTGAAAGAAGTCCCTTTGAGACTGGGGATTAGACAAAGGAATTGATATTACTACTTTTGTTCAACATTGTGTTAGAAGTTCTAGCAAGTAAGATAAGCCAGGAAAAAAAATACAGTGGACTTTTGAACAACATGGAAGTTAGGAATACCGACCCTCCACCCAGTTGAAAATCTGCATATAGTCAGCCCTCTGCTTAGGGTCTGTGGTACTTCCATATCTGTGGTTCTACATCTGCAGATTCAACCAACTGGGGATCAAGTAATACTGTAATATTTACTATTTTAAAAAACCATGTTTAAGCGGACTCATACAGTTCAAACCCATGTTGTTCAAGGGTCAACTGTAAAAGATTTAAAAATCAGAAAGGAAGAAGTAAAATTGTTATTATACCAAAAAATATGACTGTTTATAGAAAATGTGAAAGACTAAATACAGGGATATTATTAGAACTAACAAGTGCATTTAGCAACATTGTTGGACACAAAAGTCAATATGTTGCACTTCTATATAATAACCACAATTTCAATTAAAAGATATAATTTACATTCTTAGAAAAATGTAAAGTATTTAGCAATAAATTAGCAAAAAGGTGCAAGAAAGAAGAAGTTGAATCTAAAATTGACATGAAAGTGTAAAAGACCAAGAATAGCCAAATCACTCTTGAAAAACAAGATGAGGAATCTTGCCCTATCAAATGTCAAGACTTATTATAAAGTCATAAAAATTAAGGCTGTAGTGTGGGGAAAACTAAATAGAGAGTTCAAGAACAAATCCACCTGTATATAGACATTTAATGTATAATAGAACTGATACTTTAGATCAGTGAAGAAAGTGTACTTTTCAAAAATGGTGCTGGAACAATTAGTTTTTCATATAGAAAAATAATTAATTGGACCCCTACTTCACACCATACACACAAAACCAACTCCAGATGGATCCAAAGCATAAATGTGAAAAGCAAAATATAAAATTTTAGAAGAGAATATAAAATAATACCTTAATGATCTCTGAGTAAGTGAAGGATTTCTAAAAGGATACATAAAATGTATGTTTCATAAAGGAAAAGATGGTAAATCAGACTATATCAAAATTAAGAACTTCTACTTATCAGAAAACTCTATTAGGAGAGTGAAATCACACGCTATAAGCATAATCAATTAAAGATTGATATCCAATTATAAACAGAACTCTAATAATCTTTAAGCCAAAGAAAAACAAGCCAACAGAAATACAGGCCAGAGGGCAAAGTGGTCAAGATGGCAGAGCAGAAATACTGTGAGCTCACCACCTCCCGTGGGCACACGGAAATTACAGATATTTACAGGGAAACTATTGATGAATTAAACAAAAGATTAGCAGAAAAGATCTCCTATTAATACAACTAAAGATATAAAGATAGAATCTTAATGAGGTGGAACAAAAGATGAAACACCAAGAAAAAAGAAAGAGAAGAAAAAGGGAAGAAACAAGTTCATGTATCACCTTTCCAAGAGGGGCCCAAGACAGGTTGACCCTTTGGTTTCCACAACAGTCATGTGGTGTAAGGTGGCCAAACAAGGATGCCGAGCCAAGCGCTGTGAATCCTACAGAAACACAGAAAAGCTCAGGGAATACAGTGTCTTTCCCATCACAGCCAAACTCCGGAAATCAGTGACCACACTCTCTGTAACCACACAAAAAAGACTTGGGAATTTACACAGAGAAAAAAGGAAGGAAGGAAGGAAGGAAGGAAGGAAGGAAAGTAAATCAAAGAAAAGAAAGGTCAAAAAGTAGGCAGTTTCTTAAAGAAGAAAACTCAAATGGCCAACAGTTGAATTAAAAGATGTTCAACTGGGAGTTCCCTGGTGACCTAGCGGTTAGGATTCCAGGCTTTCAGTGATGTGGCCTGGGTTCAATCCCTGTTCTGGGAACTGAGATACTGCATACCATGGGAACTACATGTGTCAACATGTATGAATCTCAGAAATAATGTTGAGTGAAAGAAGCAAATCACAGGAGCATATATACATACATACAAACAGCTAGATTCCATTTATTTAAAAGTTCAAAACCAGAGAAAATCTAAACAATATGTTGTTTAGGAATGCATTTAGTTAGTAAAACTATAAAGAAAAACAGGGCAATGATTACTCCAAATTTCAGGATATTAGTTACATCTGGGGAAGAAGGGAGACTGATCACGGAGGGACGCACAGAGGACTTTAAGATACTGGAAATGAATATTCAATTTTTTAAACCTGGGTACTGAATACATAGATATTCACTCCTTAAAACTATTTTAAAATTACATATATATGTTTTACACATTCATCTGCATATATTTCATCATTTTAGAAAAGGATAAATAGCAATGCCCAGAACTGAACACACAACTCTAGCTAATCCATCATACTAGAAGAAAATCACCTCCCTCATTTTAAATATTTTGCTGTTTTTGTTTAGTAACTCAGTTGTGTCCAACTCTTTCTGACGCCATGGACTGTAGCCCAACAGCCTCCTCTGTCCTTGGGATTTTCCAGGCAAAAATATTGGAGTGGGTTGCCATTTCCTTCTCCAAGGGATCTTCCTGACCCAAGTGTCAAACCTGGGTCTCCACATCTCCTGCATCAGATGTGCGTTCTTTACCCCTCAGCCACCAGGGAAGCTCATAAAACCCAGGATTTACTTATGAAAGTTAGTTGCATTCATGGAGAAGAATTCAAACTTTATAAACTAGATGTTAAATGTTACTGCTGCTGCTGCTGCTAAGTCGCTTCAGTCGTGTCCAACTCTGCGACCCCATAGACGTCAGCCCACCAGGTTCCTCCGTCCCTGGGATTCTCCAGGCAAGAACACTGGAGTGGGTTGCCATTTCCTTCATTTTCATAATACCCCCTTATATAACAAATTATCAGACACATTTATGCATATGGGTGTGCTATCTTCTTAGAATATTTTTATAAGTAACCTACAATCTGATTTGACAAATCATTCAACTGAAAAGTATTGTACTGATTTTATTATATAGTCTTAACTCAACAGTGGCTTTCAGCTTTATCTATCTATATAACATAAAAATTCCCAAGTATTTTGAGACAAATACTTTGCCTCTATTTTCCTCTGAGCTGAGGTGTACATTTATACCTGCTAAATTTTCTTTTATTCTATGTGGCCATTCTTTTCACTTGTCCTTCCAACCAGTCAAGAGCTCTCCAGAACCAGGTCATCTTCCAGGAGAATTGGTAAACTAAGTTTCTGAGCTAGCCAAGCTGAGGTCCAAATTGCAGCCAGCAGAGGCAATAACTCTTCTGAAAACCCACCTCAAAGCAGCTTCCTTAACATGCTTCTGTTCTGCCCTGTTTTTCCAGAGGTCATCTGTTTATAGCTTCAGCCTAAACTCTTCCTTCTGAGAAACCTTAGTGAATGTGTTATCAAGGAAGACAATGCCTCACATTAAGTCATGCTGGTAAGTTAATGGGAGAGAATATCCTCACCTAAGAAGATTGTTATTTCCTGAAGGGATAAAACCCCACCAGGGAAAACCCCTGTGGTACTTATAGTTAGGGCTGGTTTACCAAGGTTGATAACACAATTCTGACCAGAGGAGGAAGATAGAGTGCATTTATTCATTTCCGAAAGCTTTGTGGGTAGATGTGCATCTTTCTGTAATCTGCAATATTAAAGTTTCACAGACTCTGAGCTGGACAGAGGTGCTAACCCTGAAGAACCTCTCCAGAATCCAAGTTCCTGAATCTTCCTTGCTGCCTGCAGAGGCTCCAAACCACCTTTTGACAATGGGAAACTGGGTGGTTAATCACTGGTTTTCAGTTTTGTTTCTGGTAAGTGATTTTTCACTTTCTATTAATTACTCTTAGAGTAAAGAGATGTTACGTTTGTTAATATGTGTACAGTTACTGGAAAAGGAAAAATTCCATGATAATATTGAACTTTTCAAGGTCAGTTATCACTGAAAGGTCCAATCCTAGGATTGCATATATATGTTTAATATACTTTTCTGTGTATGATGTATTTCAGTATTTAAAAAATCAGTCCATCTCCAGAAATTGATTGATAAAGAGACAAGAATATAAACCACAAGTGTTTGGACTTTCAATCTGTTTTTTTTTTTCTTCTCTTTTTCTTTTCCATTTCACTTCTAACTACTGCTATGGAGCACTCATTTCTCTTCATTCTTTCTATCCTGCTCACACCAATAAATCATCAAATCATTGAATGTTTGAGGTAGAAGTGATCTTAGAGATTATGGCCTAGCACTGTCCATTAGAAATATAATGTGAAGTCACATATGCAATTTTAAAATTGTCTAATATCTATGTTTGGATGTGAGAGTTGGACTATAAAGAGGGCTGAGTGCAGAAGAATTGATGCTTTTGAACTGTGGTGTTGGAGAAGACTCTTGAGAGTCCCTTGGACTGCAAGGAGATCCAACCAGTCCATCCTAGGGGAAATCAATCCTGGGTGTTCATTGGAAGGACTGATGCTGAAGCTGAAACTCCAGTTTTTTGGCCACCTGATATGAAGAGCTGACTCATTTGGAAAGACCCTGATGCTGGGAAAGATTGAAGGCAGGAGGAGAAGGGGATGACAGAGGATGGGATGGTTGGATGGCATCACCGACTCAATGGACATGGGTTTGTGTAAATTCTGGGAGTTGGTGATGGACAGGGAGGCCTGACGTCCTGCAGTTCATGGGGTTGCCAAGAGTCGGACACGACTGAGTAACTGAACTGAACTGAATACCTATGTTGAAAAAGGTAAGAAGAAAATGGTGGAATGAATGTCCAGTAATATATCTTGTTTAACCCAGTATATTTAAAATGTTATCCTTTAAACTGTAATCAATATGAAAATATTAATGAGATAATTGATATTATTTTATTTTTACTGTTTTTGAAATCCAATGTGTATTTTATACTTACAGCACATCTCAATTAAAACTAAACATATTTCGTGTACTTTGTTGCCACATGTGGTTAGTGGCTATGGCTTTAGGTAGTGCAGAAAGAAATCAACTCTTTGATTTTACAAGGGAAAGTAAGATCCAGATGTCACACAGTGAATTGGTTGCAGAGCCATCACTCAATTCCAGCTCCCCAGTGTTCAAGCCAGAACTCCTTTACCACACTACATGTACCCAATCCCCTTCTCCTAACACGCTCTCTAACTGAACTCTAGCTTCCTTTCTGCTGTTAACTGACTGACCAAGATCAAATTACTTATCTTCTCTAGACTTCAGGTCACTTGTATTATAGATGGGGGAGGATTAATGAAAACTAGATTACATATAAATATGAGTGTTTCTAGCTCGAAAATCCTCTTTTTATAATCCCTCTCTTAGGTGATGATGATTTAAATATCTTTCCACCTTGCACCAATCTCTTCAGAGGGCTCAGACTTCTTTTCATCTCTGACATGTGCTCCTTTGCTATTTTTTTTAATGAAAAATAAATTACCCCCCAAATACTTTTACTTCTCTTTCCTGCCAGGTCTTCTACTTGACTTTCTTTTCCATTCATAGTGGAGGAAATTATAGTCTAGGTGGGGAAGGGAATGGAATTTCTTACAGATGTCACTGTATTTCATAATTCATCTTTCTTGCAGTTGATTATTTGGCTGACACAGTGTTCTTTGCCTCTGTGTCCCTGTCAGATTCTGAAATATTTTTGCTCTCTCTAAATAGGGTTCTCTACCTTGTCTTCTAAACTCTTAAATTATCTGTGGCTTTCACCTCTCTTTTTCCATTAAGGTCAAAGATCTCTGGAAGACACACAACTCTGGAAAGGGTGTGTGGGCAAAGAATGAAGAAAGAAATTGAGTGGAAAAGCCAGTCTGGTGATGACACAGCCAGAATTTATTGAGCTTGTACAGTGCACTGAGCATTGTATTAATCACTTCACATGTACTATTTCATGTAACATTCACAGCATTGCTGTCGTGTAGATATTGTTATTATCCTCATTTTATAAGTGAAGAAATTGAATTTCAGAAAAGTTAAATCACAGATCTAAGATTACAGAGCTAGAAAGTGGTGGAACTAGAATTTGAGCCCAGGGAGTTTGACTCCAACATCGTGCTTCAAATCACTATGTTATGATGCTACAGGTATGTGACTGGTCCAGATCTAGGGAATCTGAATGGGCCATATTCTAGACTAAAGGCCCTCTACCCATAGGGCTGAGATGGTTCTGGACCATCCTAGGGCTATAGATATATATTAGAGGTATGTATTCCAGTGCCCCTAGAGTCCTGATCAATTACAGACTTTGTTCTCCAAAGCAATGGGGAGTAGGTTCCAAATTTCTCTCTTTGCCAATGGAGACAGATCTTGGGACAGACAAAGTCTTAAGCACTCAAATGAGTCCACACCAATGATAGGTTAATTTGAAGAAAAGAATTGCAACCTAAAAACAGGGAAGTGTACATCAGGGTATAATTAAAGAGGCAGGCCCATCTGGAATGGTTTATTCCCTTCAGATGGGTATTGTTACAGATGTTGAATTTATTCTTTGTTTCTTTAGAAATCCATTTATTCACTTATTGCCATCTTCTAGGTGTAATAGTTTGAATGATCTGGTCCAGAAGTTGATGAATGTTTTCTGCAGAAGGCTAGATTGTACAATTTTAGGCTTTGTGGGCCATATGTTCTCTGTCACAATTTCTCAACACTTCCATTGAATCACAAAAGCAGTTATAAACAATACAGAAATAAGTAGGTGTGGCTAAGTTCCAATACCATTGTATTTATAGATACTGGAATTTGAATTTCATATAATTTTTGCATGTCATGAAATATATTCTTCTTTTGATTTTTCTAACCATTTAAAAATGGGAAAAAATATAAAACTCATTCTTTAGCCTGTAGGCTGTACAAAACAGGTGGTGAGCTAGATTTGGCCTATGAGCCTTGATTGGCTGACCTTGGTGATTAGCATCATTAGTGCATGTCTTGAAGTCCTGACTCACTTTGAAATTAAGTTTACTCATTTAAAATGAAAACAGATATAGGATTTTCCTGATGATCCAGTGGCTAGGTATCTGCACTTTCACTGCAGAGGTACAGATTAGATCCCTGGTCAGGGAAATAAGATTCCACATGCCTCGCAGTGCATGCCCTCTACCAAAAAAAGAAAACATAAACACAAAATAGCCAAATGGTGAAACAATTCTTTACCCCTTTTCTACTCCTTCCCATACCCAAATTTTACTTTATTCCTGCTTCATTTTTCTTCCTCTAGGTTGCTTGGTTGGGGCTGAATGTTTTCCTGTTCGTGCATGCCTTCTGGTCATTTGAGAAGGCCACCAAGTACTACTACACAAGACAAATACTGGGGGTGAGTATCGCAGTTGTGATGTGGGAAAATTTCTCTGTTTTTTCTTGTCTATAACTCTGGCTCCTTTGTGACCCAATGCCCTCATTTCCCCTAGAGTTAGGGTCACCAGAAAAAAAACTTCAGGCTACCCAGGTAAATTTGAATTCCAGAAAAATAACAAATCTGTTTTATTTATTTTACTTATTTATTTTTGGCTGTGCTGGGTTTTCACTGCTATGTGGGCCTTTTCTCTAGTTGTGTTGAGCCAGGGCCACTCTTCTTTGCAGTGCCCAGGCTTCTCACTGTGGTGGCTTCTCTTGTGGAGCACGGGCTCTAGGGCGTCTGGGCTTCAGTAGTTGCAGCTCCCAGGCTCTAGAGCACATGCTAAATAGTTGTGGCCCCTTAGTTGCTCCACCACACGTGGGATCTTCCCGGAACAGGGATCGAACAGGTGCCCCTTGCATTGCAAGGCGAATTCTTAACCACTAGACCACCAGAGAAGCCCCAAATCTTTTTTTTTTAGTTAGTATTTATTTATTTGGCTGTGTCAGGTGTTAGTTGTGGCATGAGAGATCCCTCCTTGTGGCTCTGCGGTGCACGGGCTCTCTCGTTGTAGCACCTGGGCTCAGTAGCTGTGGCGGGTGGGTTTAGTTGCTGCGTGGCAGGTGGGATCCCAGTTCCCCTCACCAGGGATTGAACCGGTGTCCCCCTCCCCCATTGCAAAGTGGACTCTCAACCACTGGATCACCAGGCAAGTCCCAACAAGTATTTTTGGGGGGTATCATTTATTCCAAATATTGCATGAGACAGGGGCATATCAGAAAGTGATTCATTTTTTAAAGTTCAAATTTAGCTGAACATCCTATATTTTTGTTTGCTAAATCTGACAGCCTTATCCAGGGCACACTCCACGGCTCCAATAATGAAAACACACAATAAAGAAATATTGAGTAATTTTCAAACCGGTTTCCATAGAAATTCAGGTGTCCCTGCAGAGTGTGAGGGGAAAGCTAACAGGACAGTGTCCCTACATCAACCAAAGCAGCATTTATCTGTCTTGTGGATTCCTGCTTATGATTTTAAGAAAGAGTTTGGCTGAAAATAAACGAATGAACAACTTGAAAACCATTGCTGTGGACTGATCTCACAGAAAACTACCTATCAAACAAGAGGGATACTTGGTGTGGCGAGTTTTGTGGAGTGGGTGGTGTTGCCAAATTCAAGGCCTGTAGAATGATGGGGTCAAGTCAGAGTAACAGGATAGAGAAGCCTGGGGAAGGAGCAGATTATAAGGACAGGAGAAGAAGGGTGCAGTGAGTATGGCATGTTGGCATGGAAGTGAAGAAGAGGAAGCTTGGAGATGAGGATGGTTCTCTCACAGGCTCGTTAATCTGGCCACTGCCTGGTTAAAGAAACAAATTTGACTGTTAACTCTTGTCAGTTATTCAGTAACATGTAAGGATTTGAAGAAGTCACTTTCATCTTGATGGTGCCTTGTTTCATTAGCTTTCCAGGAAGACTCACCCAGTGTACATGTTTAAAGACAGCTTGTTTCCTTTGTGTGTATGCCCAGCAGTGGGATTGCTGGGTCATAAGGCAGTTCTATTTCCAGTTTTTTAAGGAATCTCCACACTGTTTTCCACAGTGGTTGTACTAGTTTGCATTCCCACCAACAGTGTAAGAGGGTTCCCTTTTCTCCACACCCTCTCCAGCATTTATTGCTTGTAGACTTTTGAATTGCAGCCGTTCTGACTGGCATGAAATGGTACCTCATTGTGGTTTTGATTTGCATTTCTCTGATACTGAGTGATGTTGAGCATCTTTTCATGTGTTTGTTAGCTATCTGTATGTCTTCTTTGGAGAAATGTCTCTTTAGTTCTTTGGCCCATTTTTTATTTTTGCTTTTATTTCCATTACTCTCAGAGGTGGGTCATAGAGGACCCTGCTGTGATTTATGTCGGAGAGTGTTTTGCCTATGTTCTCCTCTAGGAGTTTTATAGTTTCTGGTCTTATGTTTAGATCTTTAATCCATTTTGAGTTTATTTTTGTGTACGGTGTTAGAAAGTGTTCTAGTTTCATTCTTTTACAAGTGGCTGACCAGTTTTCCCAGCACCACTTGTTAAAGAGATTGTCTTTAATCCATTCTATATTCTTGCCTCTTTTGTCAGAGATAAGGTGTCCATAGGTGCATGGATTTATCTCTGGGCTTTCTATTTTGTTCCATTGATCTATATTTCTGTCTTTGTGCCAGTACCATACTGTCTTGATGGCTGTGGCTTTGTAGTAGAGCCTGAAGTCAGGCAGGTTGATTCCTCCAGTTCCATTCTTCTTTCTCAAGATTGCTTTGGTTATTCAAGGTTTTTTGTATTTCCATACAAGTTGTGAAATTATTTGTTCTAGTTCTGTGAAAAATACCATTTGTAGCTTGATAGGGATTGCACTGAATCTATAGGTTGCTTTGGGTAGTATATTCATTTTCACTCTATTGATTCTCCCAATCCATGAACATGGTATATTTCTCCATCTGTTAGTGTCCTCTTTGAGTTGAAAGAGACACGTGTACCCCAGTGTTCATTGCAACACTGTTCATAATAGCCAGGACATGGAAGCAACCTAGATGTCCATCAGCAGATGAATGGAAAATAAAGCTGTGGTTACATACACACAATGGAGTATTACTCAGCCATTAAAAAGAATACATTTGAATCAGTTCTAATGAGGTGGAAGAAACTAGAGCCTATTATACAGTGAAGTAAGCCAGAAAGAAAAACACCAATACAGTATACTAATGCATATATATGGAATTTAGAAAGATGGTAATGGTAACCCTGTATGTGAGACAGCAAAAGAGACACAGATATATAGAATAATCTTTGTGGGAGAGGGGGAGGGTGGGATGATTTGGGAGAATGGCATTTAAGCATGTATAATAACATATATGAAACGAATCGCCAGTCCAGGTTCAATGCATGATACTGGATGCTTGGGGCTGGCGCACTGAGACGACCCAGAAGGATGGTACGGGGAGGGAGGAGGGAAGGAGGGTTCAGGATGGGGAACACGTGTATACCTGTGGTGGATTCATGTTGATGTATGGCAAAACCAATACAATATTGTAAAGTAATTAACCTCCAATTAAAATAAATAAATTTATATTTTAAAAAAAAGAACTTAAAAAAATAAAGACAACTTGTCCTTTTTGAAAATCCTTGTTTCTTCATAATCAAACGATTCGTCTTGAGATCACAACTCATTTGAATGTTCTGTTCAGACTTATTTCACCCTGCTGTTTTCCATTTTAAATGTTGGTCCTTGATCCTTCTTTGGAAACTATAACTCCAAAGGAAGTATTAATTTGTTTAAGAAATAGTTTTTTACTAAGAGAATGATGTAATAAATGTGACTAACTATTAACAGAATTGCTTTATGATCAAAAAGTCAGCACCAGAAAAATGAATCATGCTGATATCCTGTGGAGATTTCATTTTGTAAAATCCTTTCTATAAAAAATTAACTATAAATGATACTGCTTTCAAGGAGATCAAATGATATAGAAGTGTTAGAATAAAATGTGAAGATCACTCTCCCATCACATTCCATGGAGATAACCTTTGTTAATGGTTTGACTTCTGTGTCTCTAAAGACACACTGATGTATACTCACAAATGCATCAGATATATAGGTTTTGTTTTTGAGAAAGGTAATATTTTATTCACTTATTCCATATAAACAGTAAAACTTGCTCTTTTTGGTGTATGTTTCTATGAGTTTTGATAAACACATTCAATAGAACACTTAAAAAAAATTAACCAAAGAAAAAAAAGGATCACATTGTAGATACTGGCTGGAAATTTCTTCTCACTCTTCTTGTATCTCAGATATCTCTCCATGTAAGTACATAACCAGTGATGTGCTGGAACTAGCAGTTGCCAGTTGTGCATCTCTTCCCAACCCTACGTCCAGTGCTGTTTAATGACATAAGGTTGGTATCTTGAAATCTGCCATGGTGGGAGTATTTACAACAGGCAAATTGACAAACACTGGAAATCAAGAATCTCCCTTCCCCTGAAAACTGGTTGTGAAGCATTTACCAGCCTTACACTATTGCATATAGATAACGCTCATTCTTTTAAGAGAATAACAGTTCATGGCATTGAAGCACCATAATTTATTTAATCACTCCCAAGGGTAAGTCTTAAATTTATGCTTCCTTTAGGAAAATACAGAGTTATTTTATTCAGAGGAATGAGTTTAAATCCATAGTCAATGAAGCATTAATGACAGTTGCAATTGAATTAAAACATCAGTTATTGTTAGTGTTGAAAAGTGAACATAAATGGGTGTATTTCAATGTGCAGCTATGGGGAAAAAAAGATTTTCTCTGAAAAAAAAATCATCCCATACAGATATCCTCAACAGAATATGAAGCTGTGAAATTGTAGTCCTCTATTTTTCAATTCAATTGTCAATTTAGCTTTAAGGAACCTCTGTGATTCAAATAAGCAAGCGGTGGGAACTAATGTGGAAATGCAGGATCTTTGAGATGAGCAGAGGAAATTTACTCAGAAACAGAACAGGCTATCTCTACCGAAAACAGTTGGGGTGTGACTCAGCAGAGGGAGAAAACACAGGTCATGTGGAAGAGTCAGAAATGGAAAACAGTAGGGCAGCTCATGTTCACTGTACTGCCAGCCATTGTAAGCCATTATGGATGGAGGCAGATCTTGACCTGGCTTATTAAACCAGTGTCTCGTTGTCTGGGTTTAGGTTGTGTGGAAAAAGAGTCATTGTGCAAAAAGATGATTAGAAAACAGTGGGTGGTGGTGATGATTTAGTTGCTCAGTCATGTCTGACTCTTGTGACTCCATGGACTGTAGCCCACCAGGCGCCTCTGTCCATGGAATTTTCCATTGTTGCCATTTCCTACTCCAGGGGATCTTCCTGATCCAAAGTCAGTGACAAATTGTTTATTGTAAAAACCAATTGCATAACTAGAGGGGTCCTTTTTCAATACCATGGATTACTCTGTCTAGTGAAGCCTACCTACCAACTCCCTTTCAGAATAATATTTTTAAACATAGTCAATAAAATACATGGGATTATAATAGAAACCAATTATATTGAAATATAATCAAAATATGCAATAAAACAAATTTGTGATAGAGTAATATATCTATCTGCTTCGTTAGTTGTTGTGGTTTAGTCTCTAAGTCATGTCCAACTCTTTGACATTCCATGGACTTTAGGCTGCCAGGCTTCTCTGTCCTTGGGATTCTCCAGGCAAGAATACTGGACTGGATTGCCATTTCCTTCTCCAAGAAAAAGGCAAAGAAATTGTTAACTGCCTCATCTTCTTCCTTTTAGCAAGTCACTGACAGGCATAAATGTAAGGGTGGCCAGTCAGATGAAGTGCAACAAAAATTGTCTGGCTGCTGCCACCACCTTTGTTGCTGCTGTGAAATTGTCATACTACATTGTATGCAGTCCCAAGTACATGGAGCTGACTCAGAGACCAGTTGTACAGTTGAGGAGAGAAATCGAAATTAGCTACCACAGAGTTGAACATATTCTGTCCAGTCTATACCTAATCAAGCCTGTTTCTTGGCTCAATACTTTGAAGCACTGATTCCTTGTCTCCTTTTCTGGCAGCTTCTACTATTAGATCAGATGTGGTCCGCTGGAGGAAGGAATGGCAAACCACTTCAGTATTCTTGCCTTGAGAACCCCATGAACAGTATGAAAAAGCAAAAAGATAGGACACTGAAAGATGAACTCCCCAGGTCAGTAGGTGCCCAATATGCTACTGGAGATCAATGGAGAAATAACTCCAGAAAGAATGAAGGGATGGAGCCAAAGTAAAAACAACACCCAGTTGTGGATATGACTGGTGATAGAAGCCAGGTCCGATGCTGTAAAGAGCAATATTGCATAGGAACCTGGAATGTTAGGTCCATGAATCAAGGCAAATTGGAAGTGGTCAAACAGGAGACGGCAAGAATGAACATCGACATTCTAGGAATCAGCGAACTAAAATGGACTGGAGTGGGTGAATTTATTTTTTTATTTTTTTTAACTTACATAATAGGTTTATACTTGACATAGTACTTCTCACCATGGAGATGTTACTCAGTTAATATAAACATTTTTTGTTTTTGTTAAACAATAGATGTCTTCTCCATTTCAATGTCAATATATATTTTTTTACATTAACTCTCTCCATTTCAATGTGTTAGATACATTGAATACATTTTCTGAACTTTTCCCCACACAGAGATAAGTGTTAATTTCTGACCAACTGTATTTAATGTCTAGGTACAGTACTAACTTGGGAGATAACAAAACAAAAAGCCAATAAAAATATGGAGAAAAAATTCCTCAATGATGCAAGAGGCAGTGATTATAACTGAACAGTGGCAATTTCCTAGGATTCTGGGCAAGAGTTTCCTTCTTCCTACTGAGAATTCTGAAACTATGAAATATTACTTATGCAAATTTCAGCAAATGCAAATTACAGATGGCATTTTTCAGTGCATTATCTGTTGTGACAAAAACATGTTGTTTTCCCTTAAACAGAGTATATCAATTTGTTCCTTTTCATAGGAAAATAACCAATAATATGAAACTTCTCTATTAACTGTTTCTTGGCAACTTTCAGACACCAAAGCTCAGTTCTGAAACTCAATAGCACAAAGGTTTGCAGAGGAAGGTTTGATTCAGGAGGCCCTTCAAAGTCACATCTGTCCATTTCTTTCTCGTGCATACACCCCCAAACAAGCACAAATGCCTGTAATGCTGAGAATCACACCTAACAAGAGAGCAATTGCATCTCCGGCTTCTACTGCTTCAACAACAGGCAGCACCAAAAGCAATGAAAAGAGGACTAGGAACAACTGTGTTGAAACTGAGATCATGATGTGGCTGGTTCTTGAAGGATGAAGATCTCAAAGAAGGCGGTACTGAATTCAATCTGACTCCCTTCCAGCAGCTCCGGATGCTGAGGCTAAGAGATTCCACATGACAGCGCCTACTTCAGGGAAGCAGCCATTACAGAAATGGTGGAGTGGGTAAATTTAACTCAGATGACCATTATATCTACTACTGTGGGCAGGAATCCCTTAGAAGAAATGGAGTAGCCATCACAGTCAACAAATGAGTCCAAAATGCAGTACTTGGATGCAATCTCAAAAACCACAGGATGATCTCTGCTCATTTCCAAGGCAAACCATTCAATATCATGGTAATCCAAGTCTATGCCCCAACCAGTAATGCTGTGAATGCTTCTAGAAGACCTACAAGACCTTTTAGAACTAACACACAAAAGGATGCCCTTTTTATTATAGGGGACTGGAATGCAAAAGTAGGAAGTCAAGAAACACCTGGAGTAACAGGCAAATTTGGCCTTGGAGTACAGAATGAAGCAGGGCAAAGGCTCATAGACTTCTGCCAAGAGAATGCACTGGTCATACCAAACACCCTCTTCCAACAACACAAGAGAAGACTCTACACATGGACATCACCAGATGGTCAACCCTGAAATCAGTTTGATTATATTCTTTGCAGCCAAAGAAGGAGAAGCTCTATACAGTCAGCAAAAACAAGACCGGGAGCTGACTGTGGCTCAGATCATGAACTCCTTATTGCCAAATTTTGACTTAAATCAAAGAAAGTGGGGAAAACCACTAAACAATTCAGGTATGACCTAAATCAAATCCCTTATGATTATACAGTAGAACTGAGAAATAGATTTAAGGGCCTAGATCTAATAGACAAGTACCTGATGAACTATGGATGGAGGTTCGTGACATTGTACAGGAGACAGGGAGCAAGACCATCCCCAAGAAAAAGTAATGCAAAAAATCAAAATTGCTATCTGAGGAGGCCTTACAAATAGCTGTGAAAAGAAGAGAAGCGAAAAGCAAAGGAGAAAAGGAAAGATATACCCATTTGAGTGCAGAGTTCCAAAGAATAGCAAGGAGAGATAAGAAAGCATTCCTCAGTGATCAGTGCAAAGAAATAGAGGAAAATAATAGAATGGGAAAGACTAGAGATTTCTTCAAGAAAATTAGAGATACCAAGGGAACATTTCATGCAAAGATGGGCTCAGTAAAGGACAGAAATGATAGGGACCTAACAGGAGCAGAAGATATTAAGAAGAGGTGGCAAGAATACACAGAACTGTACAAAAAAGATCTTCACGACCCAGATAATCATGATGGTGTGATCACTCACCTAGAGCCAGACATCCTGGAATGTGAAGTCAAGTGGGCCTTAGGAAGCATCACTCCGAACAAAGCTAGTGGAGGTGATGGAATTCCAGCTGAGCTATTTCACATGGAGATGTTGCTGTGAAAGTGCTGCACTCAATATACCAGCAAATTTGGAAAACTCAGCAGTGGCCACAGGACTGGAAAAGGTCAGTTTTCATTCCAATTCCAAAGAAAGGCAATGCCAAAGAATGCTCAAACTACTGCACAATTTCACTCATCTCACATGCTAGCGAAGTAATGCTCAAAATTCTCCAAGCCAGGCTTCAGCAATACATGAACCATGAATTTCCAGGTGTTCAAGTTGGTTTTAGGAAAGGCAGAGGAACCAGAGATCAAATTGCCAACATCCGCTGATCATCGAAAAAGCAAGAGAGTTCAGGAAAAACATCGATTTCTGCTTTATTGACTATGCCAAAGCCTTTGCCTGGGTGGCTCACAATAAACTGTGGAAAGTTCTGAAAGAGATGGGAATACCAGACCACCTGACCTGCCTCTTGAGAAACCTATATGCGGGTCAGGAATCAACAGTTAGAACTTGACATGGAAAACAGACTGGTTCCAAATAGGAAAAGGAGAACGTCAAGGCTGTATATTGTCACCCTGCTTATTTAACTTCTATGCAGAGTACATCATGAGAAACGCTGGGCTGGAAGAAGCACAAGCTGGAATCAAGATTGCCACAGGAAATAACAATAACCTCAGATATGCAGATGACACCACCCTTATGACAGAAAGTGAAGAAGAACTAAAGAGTCTGTTAATGCAATTGAAAAAGGAGAGTGAGAAAGTTGGCTTCAAGCTCAACCTTCAGAAAACGAAGATCATGGCATCCGGTCCCATCACTTCATGGCAGATAGATGGGGAAACAGTGGAAACAGTGGCTGACTTTATTTTTTTGGGCTCCAAAATCACTGCATATGGTGACTGCAGCCATGAAATTAAAAGAGGCTTACTCCTTGGAAGGAAAGTTATGAGCAACCTAGATAGCATATTAAAAAGCAGAGACATTACTTTGCCAACAAAGGTCCATCTAGTCAAGGGTATGGTTTTTCCTGTGGTCATGTATGGATGTGAGAGTTGGACTATAAAGAGGGCTGAGTGCAGAAGAATTGATGCTTTTGAACTGTGGTGTTGGAGAAGACTCTTGAGAGTCCCTTGGACTGCAAGGAGATCCAACCAGTCCATCCTAGGGGAAATCTGTCTTGGATGTTCATTGGAAGGACTGGTGTTAATGCTGAAACTCCAATACTTTGGCCACCTGATGCAAAGAGCTGACTCATTTGAAAAGACCTTCATGCTGGGAAAGATTGAGGGCAGGAGGAGAAGGGGATGACAGAGGATGAGATGGTTAGATGGCATCACAGACTCAATGGACATGAGTTTGTGTAAACTCTGCGAGTTGGTGATGGACAGGGAGGCCTGGCGTGCTGCAGTTCATGGGGTCACAAAGAGATGGACATGACTGAGTGCCTGAACTAAACTGAACTGAACTGATGTATGCTGTTGACCACCCAAGGAAATAATTTTGAAATTCTGTTCTTAGAAGTTCTCCCTTCTCAAATCTCTACCTAAGTTTAAATTTTTACTCTGAGAGGTTTCTTTGTTTTTTTTTTTTCAGTTATTAAAGGGATCTTAAATATAAACAGTTAATTTTTTATTGTTTTTATTACATGATTATCACATACTTATAACTGCAACATTAGAAAGTATAGAAAAGAGAAAAATAGTCACTATAATTATAACTCAAAATATTGAAGCTATATTTAAAATACAATATATATATATTCAAGATTGTTTTACAAATGATGAACTAAATTCACAATTGACTGTATTAAGCAAAAATCCTGAATGCAAAGTGTTACATTCATAGAATTTATTTGTCAAATCACTAAATCCTGTTCTCTTTCATATTGATAAATGTGTAGTCAAACATTTCCAAACCACTATCAAGAGGATTTCTCAATTCAATATTAAGTTTAGCAAATTTTCTGTCATTTGTAAACAGAGAGTTTGGACTCATTGTCCGGGTCTCAGACAAGTGTACCAGGCCCGTGCTCACCTGCTAGATGAAGAGATGAAGCAGCTGATGGTTTCTTGTCTCCTCTGTTCTAGTCAGCGCTGGCCTGGGCCCGAGCCTCTGCTCGCTGCTTGAATTTTAACAGCATGCTGATCCTTCTTCCCGTGTGTCGAAATCTGCTGTCTTTCCTGAGAGGCACCTGCTCAGTGAGTCCTAACCACTTGTAGGTCATCTTTCACATTAAAGACAAAAGACTCTGTACAGCTCAGTAGGACAGCTCAACACCAAACCCCTAGGAATGGAAGCCAGAGATCTCCTTTGGGGGGTGAGGTTAGGGGGTGAGCAAGAGTGGGTGGGTATTGGCATGCTTTATGTAAGACATGTTGGTTATATATTGAAAGTGAAAGTGGTAGTTGCTCAGTTGTGTCCAAGTCTTTGTGATACCATGGACTGTAGGGTCCCAGGCTCCGCTGTCCTTGGAATTCTCCAGGCAAGAATACTGGAGTGGGTAGCCATTTCTTTCCCCAGGGGATCTTCACAACCCAGGGACTGAACCTGTGTCTCCTGCACTGCAGGCAGATTCTTTACCATCTGAGCCACCAGGGAAGCCCATATAGTGAATTTCATAAAGCTGCCTGGAGACACCTAACCATGATCATTTCACATTTGTAGTTTTATAGGAGTACCCTGAGAAAGCAACTGGATCACAACCTCGCCTTCCACAAACTGGTGAGATATATGATCTGCCTACACACAGGTAACTGGGGAAACAGATGAACCTGCAGGCTTCCAGACATTCAGAATCTAGTTTCATTCATCCATGTGTATAAACATTCAAAATATATTTATTGAACACCTGCACTATTTGTCAGGCACCATTTTAGACCTGCTTTCATGGAATTTACATTCTATTCCTTTGGGAGTGAATATTTAAAAAAAATCTTAATTCTCTCTGTAATCATTATTGGGCACTTTATGTGGACTCACCATTCTGCTTGGTACCACATGTAGGATTTTCCCTTTCTAGTGAGGCATGCCTCCATGATGTTTCTGAGACAACTTTCACATTTCTCTCCATCTTTCCATTTAGCTATTCACATCATTGCACACCTGTTTAATCTTGAACGATATAGCAGAAGCAGACAGGCCATAGATGGATCCCTTGCTTCCATTCTCTCCAACCTACCTCTTCAGGAGAATTATTCATGGCTAAATCCCATCCAGTCCCCAAACATGGTGAGTTGATTCAAGGGAAAAGCATCTGGGATCTGAACATGAGCAGGAAGGTCATGGTGTCCTTGGTGGACATTGTGTCTGGCTGAAATTTCTCCTTTCATAGACAGTGGTGTATGTGACATTCACCAGCATTGCTGGTCTCACTGGAGTGATCATCACAATGGCTCTGGTTCTCATGGTGACTTCAGCTATGGAATTTATCCGGAGGAGTTATTTTGAGGTCTTCTGGTATACACACCACATTTTTATCATCTACTTCATTGGCTTAGGAATTCATGGTCTTGGGTAAGGTCCTCAAACTCCCATTTTTCATGCCCCGGTTCCTGATTTGCATAATTCTTTGCCACATATTGTCCTTTTTTCTGCCTCAGTGGAATTGTCCGGGGTCAAACAGAAGAGAGCATGGCTGAGAATCATCCTCACAAGTGTGCAGAGGTTTTTGAGAAATGGGATGATCCTGCCTCCCACTGCAAACCTCCCCAATTTGAAGGGCTCCCTGCTGAGGTACGACCAGGACAAGGATAGTAGACTCTTGCTAGGAGATGTTATTGTCATTGTTGTTATTATCACTCATCTTATAATCATTATTAGTTCAGCCTGGTGCTGACTCCTATGGAGGACATATGCTATAGGTTATTCATCTTATGGCTGAATGCTTGTGCTTTTTAACCAGCATCTCCCAATTTCCCTCACCTTCCAGCTCTCCCTTACTACTTTGTTTTTGAGTTCAACTTTTTTTTTTCAAATTGAAGTATAATTGACTTACAGTATATATTAGTTTCAAGTGTACAACAGAGTAATTTGGTATTTTGATATATTATGAAATGATCACTGTAATAAGATGACATCTGTCACCACAGAGAGTTATTAAAATATTATTGACTATATTCTGCATGCTGTACATTACATCTCCGTGACTTATTTTATAACGGAAAGTTTGTACCTTTTAATCTCCTCACCTATGTTACGCTTTGGTTATTCAAGGTTTTTTGTATTTCCATACAAACTATGAAATTATTTGTTCTAGTTCTGTGAAAAATATTGTTGGTAGCTTGATAGGGATTGCACTGAATCTATAGGTTGCTTTGGGTAGTATACTTATTTTCATTTTATTGATTCTTCTGATCCATGAACACATATATTTCTCCATCTATTTGTGTCCTCTTTGATTTATTTTTCATCAGTGTTTTATAGTTTTCTATATATAGGTCTTTTGTTTCGTTAGGTAGATATATTCCTAAGTATTTTATTCTTTCCGTTGCAATGGTGAATGGAATTGTTTCCTAATTTCTCTTTCTGTTTTTTCATTGTTAGTGTATAGGAATACAAGGGATTTCTGTGTGCTGATTTTATATCCTGCAACTTTACTATATTCATTGATTAGCTCTAGTGATTTTCTGGTGGAGTCTTTAGAGTTTTCTGCTTAGAAGATCATGTCATCTGCAAACAGTGAGAATTTTACTTCTTCTTTTCCAATATGGATTCCTTTTATTTCTTTTTCTGCTCTGATTGCTGTGGCCAAAACTTCCAAAACTATGTTGAATAGTAGTGGTGAGACTGGGCACCCTTGTCTTGGTCCTGACTTTAGGGAAAATGCTTTCAATTTTTCATCATTGAGGATAATGTTAGTTGTTGGTTTGTCATTATAGCTTTTATTATGTTGAGGTATGTTCCTTTTATTCCTGCTTTCTGGAGGGTTTTTATCATAAATGGATGTTGAATTTTGTCAAAGGCTTTCTCTGCATCTATTGAGATAATCATATGGTTTTTATCTTTCGATTTGTTAATGTGTTGTATTATGTTGATTGATTAGTGGATATTGAAGAATCCTTGCATCCCTGGGATAAAGCCCACTTGGTCATGATGTATGATCTGTTTAATATGTTGTTGGATTCTGTTTGCTAGGATTTTGTTAAGGATTTTTGCATCTATGTTCATCAGTGATATTGGCCTGTAGTTTTCTTTTTTTGTGGTATCTGTGTCAGGTTTTGGTATTAGGGTGATGGTGGCCTCATAGAATGAGTTTGGAAGTTTACCTTCCTCTGCAGTTTCCTGGAAGCGTTTGAGTAAGATAGGTGTTAGCTCTTCTCTCAATTTTTAGTAGAATTCAGCTGTGAAGCTATCTGGTCCTGGGCTTTTGTTTGCTGGAAGATTTCTGATTACCATTTCAATTTCCCTGTTTGTGATGGATCTGTTAAGATTTTCTATTTCTTCCTGGTTCAATTTTGGAAAGTTCTACTTTTCTAAGAATTTGTCCATTTCTTCCACATTGTCCATTTTATTGGCATATAATTGCTGATAGTAGTCTCTTATGATCCTTTGTATTTCTGTGTTGTCTATTGTGATCTCTCCATTTTCATTTCTAATTTTGGTGATTTGATTTTTCTCTTTGTTTCTTGGTGAGTCTGGCTAATGTTTTGTCAATTTTATTTATCTTCTCAAAGAACCAGCTTTTGGCTTTGTTGATTTTTGCTATGGTCTCTTTTGTTTCTTTTGCATTTATTTCTGCCCTAATTTTTTAAGATTTCTTTCCTTCTACTAACCCTGGGGTTCTTCATTTCTTCTACTTGCTTTAGGTGTAGAGTTAGGTTATTTACTTGATTTTTTTCTTGTTTCTTGATGTAAGCCTCTATTGCTATGAACCTTCCCCTTAGCACTGCTTTTACAGTGTCCCATAGGTTTGGGGTTGTTGTGTTTTCATTTTCATTTGTTTCTATGCATTTTTTATTTCTTTTTGATGTCTTCTGTGATTTGTTGGTTATTCAGCAGCATGTTGTTCAGCCTCCATATGTTGGAAATTTTAATAGTTTTTCTCAAGACTCTACTTTAAAAAAAAAAAGGAAAAAAGTTCATAGATACAGAGAACAGACTGGTGGTTATCAGAGGCAGGGGTTGGGGAGTAGGCTAAATGGGTGAAAGTAGTGAAAAGGTACAAATTTCCAGTTATGAAATAAGTTCTGAGGACTTAATGTACATGGTGACTATAATTAATAATACTGTACAGGATATTTGAAAGGTACCAAGAAAGTGAATCTTAGGCTTTCTCATGACAGGAAAAAAATTTTTGTAACCATGCATGGTGCAGAATGTTAACTAGATGTACTGTGGTGATCATTTTGCAATATTTACAAATATTAAATCATTATGTTGTACACATAAAGCTAATATGTTATATGTCAATTATATCTCAATACAAAAAAAAATAAAATTAAGAAAAGACAGTTTGGTCTCTAAAAAAATCTATATAGTATGCCATTTTTATAATTTTCTCCCTTAATAAATAGTCATGACTATACTTATATACTTTGTGCATGCCTTAATTATTCCTTTATGCTCCATTTCCTAGGAGTAAAATTCCTGTGTCAAAGAGAATGAATACTTCCAAGGCTGTTAGATGTGTTGCCAATTTTCTCTTTGGGAAGATGCTACTTATTTGTACTTCCCAGGTACACATGTGAATGGTGCACATCTATTTCTGTGCATCCCAGTTAATGGTGGGCATCATTGTTTAAAGCTGTTTTCCAGTTTGAGAGGCTAATATGCTATTTTGTTTTAATATTCATTTTCTCTGATTACTTTCAAAGCTAACATTCCCCCCTAGCCACTTCTTAAATATATTTTTTCATGTCTTCTGAATCATCTGGGGATTTTTTTCCCAAATAAGAGGTAGTTTCAAATTTTAATATGCCCCTTCTCAGGTTTACTGGCCCTGTTCTCTGCCCCCTTTTTCCCCAGAGATACCCAAACAGCTGATTGCCTGAAACAGCATAAGAAATCTCTTTCCACAGAGTTCCAATGTATTGTGATCGAGCAATTGTGCAAAAATAAACATGACTTAGCACTGCTAGGAAATACATTTTTCAAAGCCCCTGTGGGTATGGAAGCAACCTGCTGCCTTTGAGAAGATCTAAGGGATAGAAAGGCTTTTTAAAAAAGTAGACAAGGTAAAAAGTGTATTACTATGTTAGATGTTTTGAGCACCTGAGAAAAGAGGTGATGAATAAATACCAAATTTTATATATTGCTGTTATCAATAGTGTGAGCCACACAATTTTTTGTTTGCCTTGTTTTTGATCATCTGCTTCTATTTCACATCAACCTTCTTTGTTGGCTTTTCAGATTGGACAAGTTGTCCTGGAAGAGAGTCTTCAGTTTTTTTTTTTTTTAAAGTCTTTACAGCATTGCTTCTGTTTCATGTTTTGGTTTTTTGACTGAGAGGCATGCAGGATCTTAGCTCCTTGACCAGGGATCGAAACCATGCCTCTTGCATTGAAAGGTGAAGTCCCAGCCACTGGGCCACCAAGGAAGTCCCAGCCTTAGATTGTTAAAATTAAACTTTAAATATAATTTTAAAATATATATTATTACCATGTAGTTTATTTCTGTGCTTTTCTCTTGTTTCCTGGTGAGACTTGTAAAATTTCAGGAAATGATCTGCTTTATGAGTAACAGATTAGTAAAACTGTTGTAGATCACTCCTTTCCATTTCCGTCAAGTTTTGGTGAAATTAGTGGCTTAATAATGATATACGTCACTCAAAAATATTTATTTATTGAATGAAGGAATGAACTGCTACACAAATAAATCCTAGAGAAGAGATTAGTGTGTAACCTCGCTTTTTATTGTGTCTGTGTGCAGTCTTGGAGATGGATCCTTGCACCAGGCATTCTTTACATCTTTGAAAGGATCCTTCGATTTTACCGCTCTCAGCAGAAGGTTGTGATTACCAAGGTAAAGAATATGCACTTTCTTCTTGCTGTGCTAAGAGTTCTGTTCTTCCTGATTATAGAAATAAATTGCCATGTTGTCACCTTCACAGGAATAAAAAAGAACTTGAGGGCAATATATTTGAGTTCCTCTGGTGCTGGACAGAACTGGAGAGGTTTGGCAGAAATCAGCATGGGTCTATGTCAGAAGTTGCTAACAGGCAGTCTATGCCATATCTCTGTAGCCTGTCAGGCTCCTCTGTCCATGGGATTCACCAAGCAAGAATACTAGAGTGGGTAGCCATTCCCTTCTCCAACACTTTGGCCACCTGATATGGAGAGCTGACTCATTGGAAAAGACCCTGATGCTGGGAAAAGATTGAGGGCAGGAGGAGAAGGGGATGACAAAGGATGAGATGGTTGGATAGCATCACTGACTCAATGGACATGAGTTTGAGCAAACTCCAGGAGATGGTGAAGGACAGGGAATCCTGGCATGTCCATGGGGTTGCAAAATGTCGGACATGACTGAGCAAATGAACTGCAACAACAACAATCTAGCCCACAGACATATTTTGTTTGGCCCTTACACTGATTGTTTAGAAAGTCAAATTGGTCGCTAACATTTAGAAATCTGGATGGAGGCTTTCACATCAAAAAAATGTCATTTCTTGTTGGTTTTCCAGCTTATCCAGTTGTAGCACAGGGAATTGTATTCAATATTTTGTAACAAGATAGAATGGAATTTAATCTGAAAATAGTAACTAAATCACTTTGCTATATACTTGAAACTAACACAATATTGTAAATCAACTATGCTTCAATTTAAAACTGGCATTTCTAGCCTCTCTTGAAGAATCAAGCAACTTGATAATGCTGAATCTCCACTCCATAGTGCAACCATTGTCTGGACTTGGTAATTGCTGCCCCGTTCAGAAAGGAGTTGTTTGCAATTTACTGTCATCACCAGCCCTCCAGCTTTACTCATTTACTTTATCTGCTTGCCCTTGTCGCCATTTGAATTTGCCTCTTTTGGCCTCTGTGCTTCGTTCATAGGTTGTCATGCACCCATCCAAAGTTTTGGAATTGCAGATGCACAAGCATGGCTTCAGTATGGAAGTGGGACGGTATATTTTTGTTAATTGCCCCTCAATCTCTAACCTGGAGTGGCATCCCTTTACCCTGACCTCTGCTCCAGAGGAAGACTTCTTCTCCATTCATATCCGAGCAGTGGGGGACTGGACAGAAAATCTCATAAGGACTTTTGAAAAACAGTATTCGCTAGTTCCCAGGTAGGTCCTTAAGAGCAGTAGAGACCCAGACCAGAATGCAGACAGGCAGAAAAGAGAAAGTAATTCGTCACTGAACCTTAAGTCTGGTGAAAATGGAATATGATTAAAATAAACAAGCAACGAGGCGTGGAGCATATGCCTCTGGGAGGACGTTTGAGGTTGCAGGTAGAGGTGAGACTTCACTTTTGCCCATTGTCTTTTGCCTTCTGCCAGGATCCAGGTGGACGGACCTTTTGGCACTGCCAGTGAGGATGTTTTCCAGTATGAAGTGGCTGTGTTGGTTGGAGCGGGAATTGGGGTTACCCCCTTTGCTTCTATCTTGAAATCCATCTGGTACAAATTTCAGCATGCAGATCAGAACCTCAAAACACAAAAGGTACACTCCTGAGTAACATTTTTCATCTGGTCTGAGCCTGACAGGTCCATGGTTTTCATGGGCTAAGCATTTTACAATTAGTAAGAGAGTAACCTCTCCTAGCCAAGGCATCCACTTCTGCAGACTTGCCATAAGAACCGGCTCTTCATCTTCAA
The DNA here is from genome assembly GCF_014754425.2 of Oryx dammah. Classification (NCBI taxonomy): domain Eukaryota; kingdom Metazoa; phylum Chordata; class Mammalia; order Artiodactyla; family Bovidae; genus Oryx; species Oryx dammah. Next base: position 9,384,198 of record NW_024070207.1, read on the forward strand.
CTGGAGTTTAAAAGCACCTTGAACTGAAGCTGATGTTTGAGCTCTTTCCATAAGGGAAGTTGTCAGGACTCTGGATATTAATGCCACTTGAGGTCAGCAGCTCTGTAGAAGTGATTTTTTCCAGGTCACTCTTAGACTTGATCAACAAATATAGTGTATATGTGCATAATCATGTCACCATAGTGCACATTGTAAGAGGCACTTAATAAGGCTATATTCTCTTTTGCTGATTCCAGATCTATTTCTACTGGATCTGCAGGGAGATGGGTGCTTTTGCTTGGTTCAATGACCTATTGGCTTCCCTGGAACAGGAGATGGAGGAATTAGGCAAAGTGGGTTTTCTAAACTACCGTCTCTTTCTCACCGGATGGGACAGCAACTTTGTGAGTTCAAACAACACACTAATTCCCTAAGATGAAGGTCAGATTAAACATAATGCATGCTGAGCAGAAATAACCATCTTATGATTTCCTACCTGCTCTCACCTTCACACCCATGTTTAAAAGTGGCTTGAAGGAAGGGCAGCTATCAAGACCTGCTTTTTCTAACTTCCTATTTCTCCAACTCCAGGCTGGTCATGCAGCACTAAACTTTGATAAAGCCAATGACATCCTGACAGGTCTGAAACAGAAAACCTCCTTTGGGAGACCTAAGTGGGACAATGAGTTCTCTACAATAGCTACCGCTCACCCCAAGTAAGTGTATTCTCCTCTAGTTGGTTGATTTTGCAGAATTAGGTTTAGGAAAACTATTACAGCATGTTGAAGACTCTTGGGAAAAGATCTCTGGGGCTAAAACTATTTGCACCAATCTTAGATTCTTGCTTAAAAGTGAGGAAATTTCATCTGAGGTTTCAGCCAAATAGGGGTCTTGATCTTGTAATTGATGAGAAGAAGTTTGTTGTCCCCACCTGCATTCGAACAGTGAGGCAAAGAAACTCAGTTCTGGCTGTATTACCAAATAAAAAAGAGAACTAGAACCATTCAAATGCATTGTTTTCGGCCAAAGCAATTCTGAAGAAAAATAACAAAGCTGGAGGCATAACTCTCCCAGACTTTAGATAATACTACAAAGCTACAGTAATCAAAACATCTTGGTATTTGCACAAACATAGAGATCAATGGGACAGAACAGAAAGCCCGGAAATAAACCCACACACTTAGGGCCAGTTAATTTTTGACAAAGGAAGCAAGAATATACAATGGAAAAAAGACAGTATTTTCAGCAAATGGTGTTGGGAAAGCTGGACAGCCTCAGGTAAATCAGTGAAGTTAGAATGCTCCCTCATACTATATACAAAAATAAATTCAAAATGGCTTAAAGACTTAAATGTAAAACACGACACCATAAAACTCCTAGAAGAGAACCTAGGTAAAATATTCTTGGACATAAACCATAGTAATATTTTCTTAGATCAGGCTCCCAAGGCAAAAGAAATAAAAGCAAAAAAAAAAAAATAGGATCATATCAAACTTTAAAGCTTTTGCACAGCAAAGGAAACCATAAACAAAATGAAAAGACAAATATCTGGGAGAAAATATTTCCAAGCAGTGCAACTGACAAGGGCTTACTTTTCAAAATATCCAGACAGCTTATACAGCTCAATATAAAAAAAAACAACTCTATTAAAAAATGGGCAGAAGACCTAAATAGCCATTTCTGCAGAGAAGGCATACAGGTGACCAACAGGCACATGAAAAGATTCTCAGCATTGCTAATTGTTAGAGAAATGCAAATCAAAACTAAAAATCAAGTATCACTCACACCAGTCAGAATGCTGCTGCTGCTGCTAAGTCACTTCAGTCGTGTCCGACTCTGTGTGACCCCATAGACGGCAGCCCACCAGGCTCTGCCATCCCTGGGATTCTCCACCCAAGAACACCAGAGTGGGTTGCCATTTCCTTCTCCAATGCATGAAAGTGAAAAGGGAAAGTGAAGTTGCTCAGTCGTGTCTGACTCTTCGTGACCCCATGGACTGCAGCCTTCCAGGCTCCTCCATCCATGGGATTTTCGGGCAAGAGTACTGAAGTGGGGTGCCATCGCCTTCTCCGACCAGTCAGAATGGCCATCATCAAAATGTCTAAACAAGTAGCAAATGCTGGAGAGGGTATGAAGCAAAGGAAATCGTCTGACAGTAGTAGTGGGAATATAAACTAAAGCCACTATGGAAAGCTGTATGGAGGTCTCTTTAAAACTAGAGTTACCATGTGATTCAGCAATCCCACTCTATGGCATATATCCAGAGAAAAGTCTAATTTGCAAATATACATGCCATCCCAATGTTCATAACAGCACTGTTTACAATAGTCAAGACATGAAAGCAACCTAAATATCTATTGATAGATGAATGGATAAAGAGGGTGTGATACACATACTCACACACAATGGAATACTACTCAGATAATGCCATTTGCAGCAACATGGAGGGACCTAGAGATTACCATACTAAGCAAAGTAAGTCAAAGATATATCAGTTATATGTGGAATCTAAAACATATGGTACAAATGAACTTATTTATAAAACAGAAATGGACTCAGAGACAGAAAACGAACTTATGGTTATCAAAGGGGAAAGGGGAGGGGGAGGAATAAATTGGGAGTAGGGGATTAACTGATACACACCACTATGTATGGGCTTCTCCAGTGGCTCAGTAGTAAAGAAACCACCTGCAAGGCAGGAGCCACAGGAGACGTGGGTTCAATGCCTGGTCAGGAAGATCTCCTAGAGGAGGGCATGGCAACCCACTCCAGTATTCTTGCCTGGAGAATCCCATGGACAGGGGAGTCTGGCGGGCTATAGTCCATGGGGTTGCAGAGTCAGACATGACTGAGCACAAAACTAAATAACTGATGACCTGACCTGTTTTCTGAGGGGTTTTCAGACACGCTGGAACATGAGAAGCAGTCATAAAATCAGCCATTCAGATGGGAAGGAGATTAAGCTGATTGTATTACATAAATTCCTGAGACTAAGCGCCTGCTCTACTCACTTGCAGGATTGTCATGAATAATAGGCAAGACAATATATAAAAAGTGCCCTGTAAACTGGAAAGCAGCATATAAACAAGAGATTGTTAATTATTGTGTCAGGTTGACCATAGTTGAAGCTGCATTAAGGAATGCTTACATTATGTGGGAAAGGAGAAAGATGAGCCAGGGAAGTAGGAGTGTGTGGAGAAGCTGCTGCTGCTGCTGCTGCTGCTAAGGCGCTTCAGTCGTGTCCGACCCTGTGCGACCCCATAGACGGCAGCCCACCAGGCTCCCCCGTCCCTGGGATTCCCCAGGCAAGAACACTGGACTGGGTTGCCATGTCCTTCTCCAGTGCATGAAAGTCAAAAGTGAAAGTGAAGTCGCTCAGTGGTGTCATGTGGAGAAACAGTGTCACAGAAAGAGAGGATGTAGTAGAGGAGTGTTGTCAACATTGTCAGAGGAATGGCAGGGTCCAGCGAATGCTTAGTTTAAGGATGATCTAACCATACTTATAGACAGATCAGGAGCCAGTAGATAGGAATAAAATAAACATGCAAAATAAACATGCAAAAGGGGTTTCTCCCACATTGTTTACGGGAATGGGAAACAGTGCACCACTTTGGGAAAACTCTGGCATTTCCTCAAAATGTTAAATTCCATCACCACATGACTCAGCATTTTGACTCCTAAGTATATACCCAAAAGAAATGAAAACATATGTCCACACACAAACTTGTGTATGAATGTATGTAAAATAGCCAAAAACTGTGGAAACAAAAGTGTCCATCAACAGATGAATGGATAGACAAAATATGATATATTCACACAAAGGAATATTATTCAGTTGTAAAAAGGAATGAAGTACTGTTATATGCTACAACATGGGTGAACCTTGAAAACAGTATGATAAGTGCAAGAAATCCAACACAAAAGGCCACATATCATTTGATTCCAGATTAGGCAAATCTAGAGACAGGAAGTAGATTTGATTATCTAGGGCAGGGATGGGGGCAGTTGGCAGAAAATGGCAAATGACTGCTAATGTGTATGGGTTTTTTGAGATGAAAATGTTCTCAGATTTTGCACAACTTGGTGGTTATACTAAAAAGCACCACCTGCACACTCTAAAAGAGTAGATGTTATGTCATGGGAATTACATTTCAAATAAAAGAGAGGAGAGGTAGATATGAAGGAAGGAGAGTGAGGCCCAGAGCCTAGTTAGAAAGAGTATCTTTGGCAAGAAGAATCACCACCTCTTCAATGTGAGAAAACACTGAATGGCTTTAACAGCAGCTAACATAAGCACTTGCTATGTGCCAGGCATTTTTCTAATTGCTTTACACATGTTGTTTTTGTTTAAACCTCCAAACAAGACTATGAGCTGGATACTATTTTTAGCCCCATTTTACAGGGTCGGGGGGAATGGTGAAAGATTACGAAACTTGCCTAAAGTCATACAGCTGGGACAAATGTCAGTACGGGGATTAGAACCTAGACAGCCTGGCTTTAGAGTCTAGTAGTTCATAGTACACTGCTCTCCATATCCTATGGGTTATGTAGAATAGGCAAGGCTAAGTACTGAGAGAGTTAAGGGCTGGAAGCATATTGGGGATTGCAAACAGAAAAGGTGAGGTGAACATAAAGAACGTGAGACCGTCAATAACTGAATTTTTATGTAACGTTGGTGGGAGGAGAGGCATAGCAGAGGTAGAAAACATTCCCACAAACCATCAGCAGCCTTTGCTGCCTTCTAGCTCTGGCTACCATTCTATTCTTGCAGGTCGGCGGTGGGAGTCTTCCTATGTGGTCCGCAGACTTTGGCAAAGAGCCTGAGCAAATGCTGTCGCCAGTACTCCAGCCTGGATCCTAGGAAGGTTCAATTCTACTTCAACAAAGAAAATTTCTGAACTACAGGAATAAAGATAGTAACCTGCATTTAAGTCTCTTCATCTTCAACAATTTACTTGGTTTGGTTATGTTGAGGCAACCACTTAAAAACAGTAACATATTTCTTTCAAGCCTGGCACTCTTTTTTGATTGGATTCAACTTAGTCATCACTGAGCTTCATGGACCTAAGAACTTCAGAAGTTATCATAATTGCAAAGCCCATGGATTCTTTCTTTGGAAATCATTGTAAATCCTTCTGGAATGCCCTGATTGCAGCAAGGCCTGATAGCAGATGCGGTTGACAGTTACATAATTTAACCTCGGGTGATTTTGTTGATTCCAAGTGTTAACCATATCCTGGACTCTGGGTCATTCTCCTAGTCCTCCTACCCACCAAGAAAATTTCTAAGTAAGGTGATTTTTTTTTCAAATAAAAATTTATTAAAGAATTAATGACAAAATATAATAAACATAAATAGTAAAACAACAAACATAAAATTACCAAGAACTCAATCCCTATATAACAGTATGTACATTCTGTTAAACATGGTCTTATCCAGTGTGAACGGCAACTTACGCTTTACTTATTTTTGCTTATCAAAAAATGAAGGATTTTTCTCTGTTTAATGAATAAATCTTTTGTTACTTTATCTAGGCTCTCCATTTAGGAAAGATAATCTTGAAAGTATGCTAATCGTAACTGAAATTGTATCATAATGAAAGTCAGCTATGTTGTCATTAGCTTGCCTTGTTCTGTCGGAAATAATTGTGAAAACTTGAACTCCATCTTAGGATGATTATTTAGTCAACAAGGACTCTTTATTACCATTTTACTCAAGGGGAGTGATTAATGTCTTGTCTTAAAAAGATAATTTAAAATTTTGACATTTCCTTGGCTCCTATGTACCTATTAAGGAATCGTTTAGTAACATAAGCAAAATGCCTTTTCTTTCTCCTATCAAGATGGTCTTTTATTTTTTCCATCCACCTGGCTCTGGGGTGTCAGTAGTCACAGTGAATCAGTAGAAGACTGGGGCCCTTGAAAGAGGAAAAATAATACACATTTTGTTGTGCTCAAAGACAATTCAAATCATAAGATTTACAAGAATGTTTCCACTGAATTAACATTAGTGCACCTCTCTCTCTACCATTGTGACCAAAAATGAATTACTTCTAATTGTCCAGAAACCTACATGACTTGAAGGATTAGAAAAACTGAATTTTTTCAGTAACTAGTCTGAACAAAATAAAGGAAGGTCATGAACTCATGGTAGCTAATTGTGTTTCATGTATTAACTGGACATCAAGAAAAAATACTAATGGACGTTTCCAAGAGAATAGATTGGGATACCCCTGCTATTACCAATTTTCCGGATTTCAGCTAATTTAAATTTAATAAGGCTTCAGGAACATGCACACTGCAGCTTTGATTATTTGGTTCCTATTAGACAACTGCTGACCAAATTATAATTTGATCTCCAATGAGTCTGATTTGGAATCTTAGTCTTCCTTAAAACTTATTATAATGTGTTCTTAAGGAGAAAGACTGTATTCTCGGTCTCGATGTCTCAATATATTGACACTTCAAGACATGGCTGCTGCTAAAATCAACATATCAAGGCCTAGAATGTTCATGGAAGCTAGCAGAAAAGGTAATGATAATAATAAATCCTACATACAATCAACATCTAAGCCCAAATTAGGGATGAGCAGGCTACCTAGAAAGCTTCTCAGCTGTTTTGATCAAGTTTTTCTGTGTAGGTTGCAATTATCGAGTATCTTTCTCAGCAAACTTTTGTTGTAGTAAATGCTTATACATGAGTAGAAAATCTCTCAATTTTAATGTCCCTCATAATTTTGATTATCTTTGCATTCTTTTGCTTGACATGTAAGCAATATGCTATTACATTCTCTACACCTATGGCAGGCTTTTAATTCACTTGACCATAATCCTAACGCAGAGGCTAGGACTTTGAGAATATAAACAGATTCAGGAGTAGTTCCAGTGGAACTTTACTAATTATTAAGGCACCTCTTAACCTCTTGAGGTTGGCCTGATGGAGATAAATCATGTTTCTCCTTAATGCCACTATGAGAGAGAATACTAGGCAGGAAGAGCTGTAGGTTATAGCCAGTGGCACTGATTGTGTTCACACCCATCTGAAAGGAAGAAGGCAGGGTCAGGCCTAATGGGCAATCTGACTGCTTATACATTTGGTCCTTTTGAAATAAATGAGAAAAAGGTAAATGTAAAAATTTTAGAATTTCTAGGTTTTAATTTCCTAGAATAAATCTGGTTACTGGGTAGGGCTGCACATTAGTAATTATTTAGAAGGTAAGATGAAATGTATTGTTTGATTTCTGTTCAGTGTTTATTTCATCTTGAACATAGGAAAAATTAGTGGTTTTCTAAACTTTTAAAGTTAACTACCCAGACTGAAGAGTTTTAGAATAAGCAAATGTCAACAGTCTCTTGTGTTGCTGACACATTAAAACCAGTCCTTATCTTAAGTTGTCTTAACTTAAAAGTCCTTGTCTTAACTCTGAACTATGTATGTGAATAGACTTTAGTTCATTTCAGTTCAGTCATTCAGTCTTGTCCAACTTTGTGACTCTAGGGACTGCAGCATGCTAGGCCTCCCTGTCTATCACCAACTCCCGAAGTTTACTCAAACTCATGTCCACTGAGTTGGTGATGCCATCCAAACATCTCTTCCTGTCATCCCCTTCCTGGTACTGACCAAAAAATACATTTTGATATTTGGATTTTTCTAGACTAAATACACTGCTCTGCTATGTAGGTTCTTTGCTTCGCTGGCCTTGTGACCATTTTACAGCTCTAAGCACATGCTATTTTCTGAGTAGACTCAGAAGCTCTAGCAAGTTCTCAAAGGGCAAATATTATTTCTGTTGGAAGCAAACTAAGCAAAAACTAAGTTCCAGAAAACCCTGTTTCTGAGAAATTCTCAAATATCATTAAGAATAAATGGTTAACTTAAAAGGAAAAACAGCTATGCAACATTAAAGTACAATATTGCAGTAAGGGTAGAAAACACGTGTGAGGTTTCACCCTTGGAGTTCAGCCTTTTAAAAGCAAAAAGGTTATGCATATCAATTTGCAGTATACTAAAATTGTGTTCAAAGTTTATTTCAAGTCACAGAAAATATACAAACTAAGACAACAGAATGATCTGATTTTGTTCTGAGAGAAGGTGATAGGAGTCCTCCACCTGGCACCAATTTGAGTCATTCAAGGGTTAGGATGCAGAAGTCATCTTTTTGCAACATTTCAACAAAGTTATGGAATTAATTTCCATATCTGTTGCCAGGTATTTTTGAAAACCTGTAAGGAAAAGTTGGGAGAAAGCCATTACAAGTGGAGACAAAGTTCTCTTCCCCAAACATCAGCAAGAAAAGAATTTAAAGGTAGGGGAAGGAGGCTATGCATAAGAACAAATCACCAGGAACAGATTCCTAAGGTGTCTGCCTCCTGCTTCCCCAAAATAATCATCTCTTACAGTGGAGTTTCTCAACCTCAGCACTACTGACATCTGCGGCCAGGTAACTCTTTGTTATCAGGGGGTGTCCTGAGCATTACAGGAGGTTTAGCAGTATCTCTGGTCCCTACCCACTGAAAGCCAGTAGCACACCATATCTGCTAAAGCTGTGATAACCAACTCCAGACATTTCCCAGTATCATATAGGGGGCACAACCACCTCTGGCTGAGAACCACTCACCTAATGGTAATAGTACATAAGCCTGTCAGTGATAGCAGAGCTGGATCACAACCAGTAAGGTATAGGATGGAGGGAGAGCCAACCTCTTGGCTCCAGTATGCACCAATACCAGCAAATACACATTAAAACCTTTCCAGTGGAAAATTGCAAAGAACTACATGCTCTACACGTACATATTAGTGGAGGTTTTAAAAGAGTTAAAAGGTGAATGAGGTCTGTAGTCTAGTTAAGAGTAATGTACCAATGTATATTTCTTCCTTTTGCACTATAAACCAAAAAGGTATTGTGTACAATAGATTCCCAAAATTTGATCATTGTGGGAAGCTAAAGGAAAGGTGCATGAGGCTCTCTGTACTATTTTCCCAACTTCCTGTGAATTTCTAATTATTTCAAAATAAAAGATAAAACAAACAAAAAACCCTGCTCTGTGGTTTATGTGCAAGGCTTTGAAATGAAGTACCTTATAAGCAAGAATACACAAGGAGAGAAATTTCAGAAACACTTTTTACCTCTACTATCCCAATACATAATTTTCTCACATTCTAGGGGATACCTTTTCCGGCATAAATAGATTAGAAAAAGTAAGAGAGGACTAGTTGTTTAAAATCTATTCCTCTAACTATAATAGGCAGTCTACACTTTCACTAAAGAAAATAGAATGCCTTGGGTATCTGGACTAAAAATCTAGTTGCACTGTAAGTCTGGTGCCATCCATCTATGACAGCTTCCCATTAAAGTTCAGTCAATTTAATGTCTAGATACAGATATAATGCATATTTACAGTATAAAAGTTTTAACTATATTATAAATATGGATTAAAATACAATATATTTAGTAAAGACTGCTAGTTAGTGTAAATGAGACCACTGTTAAATGATATATGGACAGAAATTATTACAAAGAGGGAATAAAAAGCAGAAATTCAAAATGTGAAATTCCAATTGATATTGGGACAATGTAAATTTTAAACTGTTTTTAAAAAGCAAAATTGTTTATGAAATACAAGATGTTGGGGAAAAATTTTTTTAAAAACCCTGTACATGTAATCAGGTTAGGTCACATGATTATATTCCTTTCTAGCTGACTGAAGAGCAAGGAAACTAAGGGCAGTAGTGTACAGCAACCTCCAAAATGTATAGGGACTGATGGTGATGGTGGACATTCACTACCTTAAATTATGTGCTGTAACAGTTTAACCTCAAAATATTCAATGTAAAATAAATACTTGAAACTAAAATGTTTACATATTTTATTGAAATGGTTTGTATTTTCATTTTGATGGGAGAGTTGAGAATAAAATAACAACTGATTCTGGAAGAATACATACCAAACTATAGTTAGCAGTTATGTCTTTGGAATGAGACTGAGAAACCAGAGCTTTTACCCTGAATTATCTACATTTCTGTACTCGATTAATTTGGTTAATCATATTTTGATTTGACTTGGTTAATTTTGATTTGATTTTGGTTAATTTTTATTTGATTTTGATTGATTTGGTTAATCATAATTTGATCACATGTCACTGTTGCCAATTTTAGGGAAAAAAAGGTTAAATGAGATTACAATCAATTCAACAACTGAACAAATGCCTATCACCTTCCCCTACCATGACAGGGACTGAGTTACTGAAGAGTGAAGGGTCTAGTCAAGAGGGGTACAGGCTTCAGGTAGTCTTGAGATCAAGAGACTCTTGTTGGTTAAGCTTGAAAAGTACATACCCCAAATGCACAAGAAGCTTGTCTGACTCAGGCACAGTAAGTCTGCTCACCTTTAAGGAGCTCCAGTAGATTTCTGTATTTGTTCCTTTAAGATCAGGATACTCTGCCTCTGCTCGGGAGGCAGCATGGCGATCTGGTCTGCAGTTAGTTGAAGAACCTGCATAATCAAAGCAGCCTGCACAGAGGAAAAAAAACATAATGAGTTTTAACGATGGTGGCTAAAAAACTACCACCGGCTTCTGTCCAAGACGGAAGGGTAGTTCACATACAGAAAACCAAAAAAATTTTTTTAAAAATCAAACCAAACCAAAGAAAAAAACAAAACCAGCTGGTGAGAAGAGGCAAAATGAAAAGCACAGGTACAATGCCTAAGATTAGAAGATTCAAAGCAGACACGTTCATGAACTCCAAATTCTTACAGATTAAGATGATATTGGTAACCCCTGGGAAATCTACAGTTTTTAATCCTTTGAAAGAATTGAATCCTTTGAAAGGAGCTTTGAAAGTTGCTCCTTTTCACAAGTTTTGAGCTCTCCACAATGGTCAAATATAGAAACAGAAAGATATGCTTGTGGGGAATCTGCTATCATCTTTAGGGATAAGGTATAAAAGGGAGGAAGAAAGGGATTTGGATTTCCAGGTCAATCAGGCCTGCACACAAAGTATCTATTGGCAGATGAGTCTGAAAAGTTAAGACAAGCTACCACTGACGTATAGCCATTTAAGAATTTTAGGACCGGGCCCACAGATTTTCAGGTAACAAGATGATAAAGAATTCTAAGAGTATAAGCATCATTTCCAAAGGGACTCTGAAGACCCAGGACCTCCACATGGTGACTATGAAAAGAAGACTCCAAAAGATTTGTACAAATGGAGGCAGCTGGACAACATTACTTACCTTCTCATGGTCCTGTGGAGTGACTTGGTTCTGGCCAGGACTAAAGCCACCAGGCTGGCCTCCACCCTGAATGCTTGCTCCCTGCATGCCTGCTCCCTGCATGACTGGGACCTATGTGCACAGAGACAAGGAGAGATTTTCAGTACTTCTCATTTAGGTTACCAGAATCCAGTAATATTAGCAACGTGAAAAAACAGGATCAGATTGTGGAGACGAGTAAAAAAGGCAAATAAATGACTCTCAAGATCAGTTCCTACTGTTAGCAACCGCAGAAGGCAGGGTTTAGCCAGAGATCAACTAGTAAGTTGATACATTTGCTTATGACAGCACCAGCATCATCAACAAATACCACAAAGCATAACTGCTTCTGCTGCTGCTAAGTCGCTTCAGTCGTATCTGACTCTGTGTGACCCCATAGACAGCAGCCCACCAGGCTGCTCTGTCCCTGGGATTCTCCAGGCAAGAATACTGGAGTGGGTTGCCATTTCCTTCTCCAATGCATGCATGCATGCTAAGTCACTTCAGTCGTGTCCAACTCTGTGCGATCCCACAGATGGCAGCCCACCAGGCTCCTTGGTCCACAGGATTCTCTAGGCAAGAATACTGGAGTGGGTTGCCATTTACTTCTCCACAAAGCACAACTGGATACTATTAAATCAAGCAAAATTCAGCCACATAAGCACAGGGAAAACTGACAGCATCTGAGAAACCATCGCTCAGTAGAAACAGAAACGAAAGCTGACATATTGTAGAATAACATATGCTGGCCCACTGGGGAGTTACATTCACAGGGATACTGCCTACCTCTAATTCAATCAAACACGGTTGTCCCAAAGGGCCCTATCCCATAAGTAAGGCAGAAACGATGATAATGGCAGAGGCAGAAAGGAGACGGGAAGGTCTCTGGGGAAACGACTATTATTAGCCCAACATTTGTTTTTTTATAACTTCCCTCAGAGAATACACAGCAGATGCTTTCTGCTAAATACAGACCAAGAAACATGACTGACCTGAGTTAACCAAGTGCAGTTATATCATTCTTACTGGTATTTAAGATCTTCAATGGGTTCAATCTTTTGGAAAACAAACAGAACCCAAGGAAAAGGCCTCAGAGCACCCAGAATACTTGTTAAAAGGTCCCTATGCTGGAATTATGTTCACACTCAAAGCATTCACCGAGAGCTTAGGTGGTGGTTGTTGATCAGCTGCTAAGTCGTCTCTTTGTAACTCTGTGAACCCACATGACCTGCAGCATGCCAGGCTTCACTGTCCTTCACTATCTCCTGGAGTTTGCTCAAAGTCATGTCTATTGAGTCAGTGATTCTACCTAACCATCTCATCCTCTGCTGCCCCTTCTCCTCTTGTCCTCAATTTTTCCTGTCATCAGGGTTTTTTTCCAATGAATTGGCTGTTTGCAATCAGGTGGCCAAAGAATTGGAACTTCAGCTTCAGCATAAGTCCTTCCAATGAATATTCAGGGTTGATTTCCTTGAGGACTAACTGGTTTGATCTCTGCTGTCCAAAGGACGCTCAACAGTCTTCTTGAGCACAACTCGAAAGCATCAATTTTTCAGTGCCCAGCCTTTTTTATGGCCCAACTCTCACGTCCATACATGACTACTAGAAAAAACCATAGATTTGACTATACGGACCTTTGCTGGCAAAGTGATGTCTCTGCTTTTTAATATGCTGTCTAGGTCTGTCATAGCTTTTCTTCCAAGAAGCAAGCGTCTTTTAATTTCATGGCTGCAGTCACCATCTGCAGTGATTTTGGAGACAAGAAAATAAAGTCTGACACTGTTTCCACTGTTTCCCCATCTATTTGCCATGAAGTGATGGCAGTGGATGCCATGATCTTAGTTTTCTTAATGTTGAGTTTTAAGCCAGCTTTTTCACTCTCCTCTTTCAACCTCATCAAGAGGCTCTTTAGTTCCTTTTCACTTTCTGCCATTAGAGTGGTATCAGCCGCATATCTGAGGTTACTGATATTTCTCCTGATAATCTTGATTCCAGCTTGTGCTTCATCAAGCCTGGCATTTCACATAATGTAACCTGTATAAATGGTTGTCTGAGGAGGCCTTACAAATAGCTGTGAAAAGAAGAGAAGTGAAAAGCAAAGGAGAAAAGGAAAGATATAAGCATCTGAATGGAGAAGGCAATGGATGTGAGTTCCAAAGAATAGCAAGGAGAGATAAGAAAGCCTTCCTCAGTGATCAATGCAAAGAAATAGAGGAAAAGAACAGAATGGGAAAGACCAGAGATCTCGTCAAGAAAATTAGAGATACCAAGGGAACATTTCATGCAAAGATGGGCTCGATAAAGGACAGAAATGGTATGGACCTAACAGAAGCAGAAGATATTAAGAAGAGGTGGCAAGAACACACAGAAGAACTGTACAAAAAAGACCTTCACGACCTGGATAGTCATGATGGTGTGATCACTAATCTAGAGCCAGACATCCTGGAATGGGAAGTCAAGTGGGCCTTAGAAAGCATCACTTCAAACAAAGCTAGTGGAGGTGATGGCATTCCAGTGGAGCTATTTCAAATCCTGGAAGATGATGCTGTGAAAGTGCTGCACTCAATATGTCAGCAAATTTGGAAAACTCAGCAGTGTCCACAGGACTGGAAAAGGTCAGTTTTCATTCCAATCCCAAAGAAGGGCAATGACAAAGAATGCTCAAACTATTGCACAATTGCAGTCATCTCACACGCTAGTAAAGCAATGCTCAAAATTCTCCAAGCCAGGCTTCAGCAATACATGAACCGTGAACTTCTGGATGTTCAAGCTGGTTTTAGAAAAGGCAGAGGAACCAGAGATCAAATTGCCAACATCTGCTGGATCATCAAAAAAGCAAGAGAGTTCCAGAAAAACATCTATTTCTGCTTTATTGACTATGCCAAAGCCTTTGCCTGTGTGGATCACAATAAACTGTGGAAAATTCTGAAAGAGATGGGAATATTAGACCACCTGACCTGCCTCTTGAGAAATCTGTATGCAGGTCAGGAAGCAAGTTAGAACTGGACATGGAAGAACAGACTGGTTCCAAATAGGAAAAGGAGTACATCAAGGTTGTATATTGTCACCCTGCTTATTTAACTTCTATGCAGTGTACATCATGAGAAACGCTGGGCTGGAAGAAGCACAAGCTGGAATCAAGATTGCTGGGAGAAATATCAATAAACTCAGATATGCAGATGACACCACCCTTATGGCAGAAAGTGAAGAAAAACTAAAGAGCCTCTTGATGAAGGTGAAAGAGGAAAGTGAAAAAGCTGGCTAAAAGCTCAACATTCAGAAAAAGAAGATCATGGCATCTGGTCCCATCACTTCATGGGAGATAGATGGGGAAACAGCGGAAACAGTGTCAGACTTTATTGTTTTGTCTCCAAAATCACTGCAGATAGTGACTGCAGCCATGAAATTAAAAGATGCTTACTCCTTGGAAGGAAAGTTATGACCCACCTAGATAGCATATTGAAAAGCAGAGATATTACTTTGCCAACAAAGGTCCGTCTAGTCAAGGCTATGGTTTTTCCAGTGGTCATGTATGGATGGGCAAGTTGGACTGTGAAGAAAGCTGAGTGCCAAAGAATTGATGCTTTTGAACTGTGGTGTTTGAGAAGACTCTTGAGAGTCCCTTGGCCTGCAAGGAGATCTAACCAGTCCATCCTAAAGGAGATCAGTCCTGGGTGTTCACTGGAAGGACTGATGCTAAAGCTGAATCTCCAGTACTTTGGCCACCTCATGTGAAGAGTTTGACTCATTGGAAAAGACTCTGATGCTGGGAGGGATTGGGGACAGGAGGAGAAGGGGATGACAGAGGATGAAACAGCTGGATGGCATCATTGACTCAATGGACATGAGTTAGAGTGAGCTCCGGGAGTTGGTGATGGACAAGGAGGCCTGGCGTGCTGCGATTCATGGGGTCGCAAAGAGTCGGACACAACTGAGTGACTGAACTGAATCCTGCATATAAGTAAATAAGCAGGGTGACAATAAATGGCTTTGACGTACTTCTTTCCCAATTTGGAACGAGTCTGTTGTTCCATGTCCGGTTCCAACTATTGTTTTTTGTCCTGCATACAGGTTTCTCAGGGGACAGGTAAGGTGGTCTGGTATTCCCACCTCTATGAATTTTCCAGTTTGTTGTGATCCACGAGTCAAAGGCTTTGGCATAGTCAATGTAGCAAAAGTACATGTTTTTTTTTTTAATCCCCTTGCTTTTTCTATAATCCAATGGATGTTGGCAATTTGATCTCTGCTCTTATTAAACACAAATTGTTAATATACATGTTACCTGCTTCCCCAGCAGATGAAAAGCAGCAGAGCATAAAAGAAATGTGGATAAACCATCAGGAGCAGATATCATAATAGCATTGTCAAGAACCAGGTGTCAGTCTGACAGTGAAGGACACCAAAAAGCAAAGCAGGAAATAACTATGATTTCTATTATAGCATACATAATAATGAGTGGGTATATTTAATGATGACCTTGAGTAATCAAAAAGATCAAAATCATTTTTGCATCCTGTTTAAGAAAAGAAGAAAGCATAGTATATTTTATAAATGATTTTTCATTAAAATAGTTTAAAAACTTGGTTGAATAATTCTATTATCTGGAATATTCATTTGCATGCATTAACTCAGTTCCCAAAGACACTAGAGACATGAAGCATTAAAACAGCTTGGTACAGATTGCTAACATACTATCACTTTCAGTTCTTTATCAATACTGGATCCAGGGACCAGTCTGAACCTCCATGATCTGTAATGGACCTGAAATATCTATGAGAATAACATTTTTGAGGCTTCAGTCAATACTAATTTGAGGTACTGTAATGTATAACCATTTAATAATGGCCATTTAAAGTTTCTAGAAGAACCTGTTCTAGGCAGACAAGTAATAATACAGGTAAGCATGAATCTAGGTTTACTAAGACAGTCCCAGTTTATGCTTTTACCTCACAATAATTACTGACAGCACCCTCAAATGTGTCTCTGTATAGACAATAAGTTATATAATTACCCTAGTAATAAAAAGCATTTATCAACAAGTTTCCAATTAGGTGGATGGAAGTTAATTTCAAAATTTGATTTAAAATTATGAATTAAGGATATACTATTAGGTTAAAAAACAAGGTGCAAAAAAGTGAAAGGAGGAAAAAATAAGAATACATGTATATTCATATTTATAAAAATAGTATGTATTCTGATTTGCTAGAAAGATACATTATAATAAAGTATGGTTATCTACAAGAAATGGGGGTCACAGGGAGACAGGTAGAGAGAGGAAGGGAGGTTCTTACTGTCTATCTTTTATACACGAGTGAATGTATTTTATTTGTGTATAAGAAAACACATTGAACAATTTTTAAAAGTTTGAAGAGAAAATTTTTTCTCTACCTCAAATCTAATTGGCTTTACAAAATCTACTAATGAAAACTATGACAAATTTAACATTGCAGAGTAACAAGTCCGAGTACTAGAAGATAAAGGACCAAGGAATTATTGACAAACAGTCTTCCAACCATTATTTTTGACATCCTTCTCAAAAGGCTTCTCAACAGAATTATATAAGGACATCATGCAGGTATTTGTTATTTATCTCTCTACTAGAATGTAAGCTCTACAGGGGCAGGACTTTATTTTGCTCACTCTGCTCTATCCCCACTACCTATAGCTCTGTCTGATATACAGTAAGTGCTCAACAAATATTTGTTGAACGACTGAATGAAAGCATTAAAAACCCATTTTAATTATGAGGCTTACTGACCATAGAGGGCACAATAAAAATCAAGCCCCAAAACACATTTTTTAAAAAAGTACAACTAGAAAAACAGTAACCAAGTTTTTTCCTACACATACCAGAAAACAACATATTCACATTTCATATTAAAGAGGAGGGACAAATACACATATACACAACATACAATGTGCAGGCAACAGAGACATAGCAGTATAGTAGGAAACAACATAGGTTCTGTTCCTTGCTCTACCACTTCTTAGTTTTGTGAATTTGGATAAGTCACCTGAATTCTTGGGTCTCAGTTTCCAAACCTATAAAATGAGAGAACTGGATGTCTGACATGTTCCATTCCAATACAATTCTCTCTCATACACACATACACATGCATGCATGAGAGGGAATAAGGCACAGAAACATATGGGAGAGAAACACAAATACATATAGGAAGGAGGAAGTCACACTGAAGAAATATGAAGGTGGAAGAGCTAGAGGCAAACAAAAGTATTAGCAGGAAAAAAAAACAAAACAAAATAAGCAAACAAACGCACGGAGAAGATACATACATACTACCTGAATGGTAAAAAGGATGGAGATGACAACATATAGATAATCATAGCCCATCATAACACATAGCTGGAGAAAGCCAAATAAAGAGAAAGAAGAGAAAATTCAGTTGCACAGCTTTTAAGGTGAGCATTAGTAAACTGCCATTCATACTCCACTGTTCACTTTAGGCTATGTGATGAAAGTAAATTAAAACAGATTTCTGCAAACCTAAGATTAGCTAAATGACCACGAATAGCTCTTCATATGCTTGAATGCAGTAGTTCTTAGGGCTATACATTAGAATCATTTGGGGGAGGCTTTTCAAATTATCCATGCCTAGATTCTACTGATGTACACGCTGTCTCTTAAAATCAGGGGCTCTGTTCTGAATGGAATTTGAAATTGTGGGACAAGGTTACACTTATGGACTATACTCCTGGCAGTCAGAAAACCCCCACAACCTAAGGAACAGAGAAACAAAAGGAAGGGAGATCCTAATCTTCCCCAACAAGCTCAGAAACCAGAAAGCAGTAATAATCAGCCTCAATAACCAATTCCTGAATAGATCAAGACTTCACATGAAGTGAGAGTACTACACATACCTGTCTGGACCCCTGGGGTCCAACGGCCCCCATGTTAATTGGACTGGGACCTTGGATTCCACTAGGTATAGGGCCTCTTGGGCCTGGCACTGGGCCCCTTGTATCCATGCTTCTGGCCTCCATTCCTCTGACTTCCATTGCACGAGCCTCCATAGCGCGGGCCTCCATTGCACGGGCCTCCATTGCACGGGCCTCCATTGCACGGGCTTCTAATCCTCTAGCATCTAATCCTCTAGCCTCCATGGCTCGTGCATCTATGCCTCGTGGATCTCTCCCACCTATAAAAAAAAAGTTGAAAGAAAACTATTCGGTAGCTACCCACATTTACTGCAAGAGGAACCAATAATCAAAGAAAGACAGAAATCTATTTTCTCCAGTCACATGTCCCCCAGCTACATGAGATTGCTTTTTCCTTCTCAATTTCTCAAATTTGCAGATAAACTTGAAAAATGTTTGCCAACTCTACTGCCCCAGCATTCTGTATCCCAGATTGGAGCCTAAGACAGAGCATTCATCATGAGTCCACAACTACCAGTCAGCTTTGTGACATGGTTTCCCCTCACCTCTGCCATCCAAGGGTGGACCCCTCTGATCTATCATGGGTCCTCTTGGCTCTGCCATTAGAGGTCTGGGCTCAGTTAACGGCCCTCCCCTCATCTCATGTGGGGGTGGGCCACGGCTGTCATGGCCAGGGACATGGTGCATGGGCGGACCCTGATGAGGTGGTCCCAGGTAACCTCTAGAGATGGAGAAAAAAATGTTATATTTTAAAAGAGAACAAAACAACATGAAGTGTCAACCAGATCAGTAAGTAAAAATTAGATAAAGAACTGATACAAACATCAGTCTGCAAATTCTAAGAGAATAACACAAAAAAGATCAAAGACAAACTATAGAGATGTAAACCCATGTATTTCAGAATTTCTTATTTGGTCAGGGAACTCATATTAAGAAGGAATTAATGGATATTCATTATATATAATGAATACACAATATGGTGCTTAAGAACATGGGTTACTGTATAGGTTCAAATCTGGGCTTTATCACGTATTAGTTGTGTTGATCTTCAGCACATTTGCTTAACTTCTTGATGCCTTGGTTTCTTCATCTGTAACATGGGACTGATATTAGTATCAACCTCAGGGTTAGTATCAGTAACAGGGTTGTTGTGTAGATTTAATGAAATAATCTCAATAAAGTATTCAAGTATTCAAAGCAGATTCAGAGTCATAAACTCCATTAATATCCATTATTATTATTATTGCTATTATTAGTAGCTTTTTCCCAGTCTGATATGTCTGCTAGAATTTCTAATTCCTCAGGATGAAGTAGCAATGGTTAGTTCAAAATGACATACTTCAACTATAAATTCTGCCCAGCAAGTGCTTCGTTCTGGACAGTGGTCGTGAATATTTATTTCTCTTTTGAAATAAGCAAACAGGCACAAATGGTATAAGAAGACTTTGTTCTCAAAGCAAGGGAAAACTCTAATTCCTCCAATCTTTTTCTTCTGTGTCAGGGCTTACCTAGGTTCTACCTCTCCAGTTACAGAAAGTAAAGTGCCTCCACGTGGGTCATTTGGAGCATCTCCCAATAGACCTCGAGGCGTTGGGACGTTGGCAGGCAAGGGCCCACGCTGCATAGCTGCTCTGGGGTCTTGCATTGGCACTGACAGGGAAACAAACGGGGAGTTACTGCTGTGAAGGACACATATGGCAACAAGGAATGACTCTACCACTGACAACGTAGTTCAGACACTGTAGAGTGGATGAAAGCTCACCACAGCAGAGTCCTCTTGCAGTTCAAGAACAGAAGCAGGGTATAGGCAGAATCTGTGCCAGGTCAGAGGTATGGATGGAATTATATAAAGAGCAAACTGGGGAGCAACCTGCCAAGGCCTAGCACTGCAATCTGAAGAAGAAACTTGGGCCCGTGGTTTTGCTTAGAATCAATCTTAGTTCAAGGACCAGAGCCACAAAAGTTAGGGTCTGGGCATATGTGAACACTGCCATGGCTCTGTGAGAACTGGCTGTCTCCTTACAGACTGCTATTCCATCCAAGCCTCCTGACACCAGTAGGGAGGGAGTACAGCCTCAGACAGATGCCCATATCCTCCATGTTCTCTGCCCTGTGTGAAGACATCAATCTTAGGCCTGTGGCCCCAAGAGGAAACAAACAAACAAACCCCAAATGCTACCCTTTTGGGTTCCGAACGTGAGGATGACTGCCGAGCAGTCCTTACCCTCTCAATGTCCCACCCTGAACATCACAAGCAAAAGGAAACCCGCAGATACAATGGGTACCTTGAACTCGCTCAATTGATGCAGGCCCGGTGGGTCCCACGGGCGAGTGCTGTACAGTTCCTAAGTGAGCAGCAAGTTCAAAAGGAGAAAGAGCAGACACTTAAAATAGCTTGCACACACACATGCAGAAGCATACAGACACTGGAGATTTATTCATAGTATCAGTTAAAAAGTTGAAGAGGTCATTAGCTTGCCTTGGGCTACAAAATCTTCCTAAACTATATGATCTGAAACTGTCCTGCTTTGATGAGATTGCTTCCTAAGGTAAAACTTGTAGGCCACTGATTTTATCTGGGCAGGAATAACCAGCCACTTGTAATTTTCACCTCTGCCACTAGGATTCCCCTTAAATCTTATGATACTATGAAAAAAAGGAACAAAATATAAAACAGATGCTACTGAATCTCTCTCTAGTTAGGCAAAGAAGGCAAACATATTTTCATAAGCAAAAAATGGAAGAAATCGCAGTGAATCTGGAAGGCAAGATTTATTCTGGAAAAGCCCATAACAAAAGTGGGACAGTATTACTTCTATCATACTTTAAGGCACAAAAATTTCTGCTATCAAATGGGGAAATACAGTGAATGAACTTTAGATAAAGAAAGAGAATATCACTTCTCAAGAAGTACTCAGCCACTGTAAGTTTTCGATAAACAAACACCACGACATCATTAAAGACTAATAAGATGACAAGGGCACCAATGTTAAACTAAGGCAGCAGAGGGCAAGAAGTCTCTTCTTAAACATCTCACTGTCTCTTTCCACCTTTACAAATGTTCAAAAGAAGTATGGATTGCAGGAAAAGAATGACAAACTGGGTACAAATGGAAGATTCTTGCTTCTTCTGCTGGGTACTAAAGGAAAACTAGGAGGAAAGTCTCATTTTATCTCTTCATGAATACATCCTTGATATACCTTCAAAACTCACTTCCCTTTGTTAACTTTTGACCAGAAAGGTGAAGATAACTACATCAAGAGGGAAGATGTCTTATGGAAGTATGTATTAAACAAAGTTTGATTTATTCATGGCTGGGGGAGAGGCAAAGGTATGACTGAAACTCTAATTCCTTCTTTCTAAGTATTCAAAGCAGAAATACTTTGTGACACATAGTACTGATAGTGGCCGAGCTGGGTAGGGCACAACACCACAAAAGCATGGGCTGCTCAGATGAGGTGTTTGGATGAAAGCCTGTTCCACTGTCAACAGCTTGACAAGATTATGCGTTGTCACTTATAAACCACAGACAAGGAGTACAGTGCATAGACTTTTATCTTAGTATTCTGCTTTAAAAAAAAAAAGGGTTTGGGGGAATTCCCTGGCAGTCCAGTAGTTAGGACTCAGTGCTTTTACTGAGGTGGCCTGGGTTCAATCCCTGGTTGGGGAATTAAGATCCCCCAAACCATGGGGCATAGCTAAAAAAAAAATTAAAAACTAATTCAAAAATGGATTTTACTTATAGACCACATGCTATTAAGTAATTTAAGCTTCCCTATACTTATCCAAAGCAGTTCTTTCTAATCACAAGGACACAATGAACAAGAATATGTGCTTAGTCACTCAGTTGTGTCCAACTCTTTGCAACCCCATGGACTGCAGCCCACCAGGCTACTCAGTCCATGGGATTTCCCAGGCAAGAATACTTGAGTGGGTTGTCATTTCCTCCTCCAGGGGATCTTTCTGACCCAGGAATCGAACCCAGCTCGCTCACTCTCTCGCATTGTAGGCAGACTCTTTACCATCTGAGCCACCAGGGAAGCCCATGAATTAGAACAGAATACATTAAAAAGCATTTTTGGAAGTTAATAGAAGCAGTGTGGACTGACAGAAAGAGGAGAGATTTTAGAGTCAGAGACTTTGGAATCTTAGTTCTGCAACTTATTAGCTGGAAGAGAAGAGGAGTGCACCAAGCCCAGTCTACATTATTCAGATACCAGTATTTACTTACCTTGTCCCCTTGAGAAAGTAACTTAGAACTCTGAGCTTCCGGCTCTTCATCTGAAAACTGAAGTGCTGCCAGCCCCGTCACCACCCCCAACTCCCAAGGTTGTTTATGAAAACCAAAGTGCGTGGCCTAGAGGATGCACTCAGTTTTATTGTTAGTTCCCTCTGTTTTTTTTTTTTTTCCCTCGCTTCCCAATGTTGGTTTCAAACAAATCACTGCATTCTTTTTCTTCAAACTTCAGTAATAGAAATAACATGGTGATGTTGGAGTGGCTGTTGCTGTGGTGGAATCCAGTGTTACTACCACAGTATAACACACTTACCGAGCAGGCATCACAGACCTTTGATTCCCAGCCCCCACCCCCCCCAGT
Organism: Oryx dammah; assembly: GCF_014754425.2. NCBI lineage: Eukaryota > Metazoa > Chordata > Mammalia > Artiodactyla > Bovidae > Oryx > Oryx dammah. Next base: position 9,406,923 of record NW_024070207.1, read on the forward strand.
TTTCTCTGGGGTTTAATTTTAGTCTTCCACATATCTAGCCATATGTTACATGCTCGTTACTAAAATTCCTTACTCAGATCTCCATAGAGGCAGAGAGAACATGTGAGTAGAAGCATTAAACTACCAGGAAAATGTGATACAAGTTAAATAGAAATAAAGGGTTCATTTGCTTCATCATTAATTCTTGTAGAGTTGGGCTCTAAATCACTTGACAGTGCTGTCCAACATAATTTTCTGCAATGATGGGAATGTTCTATATCTGCAATATCCAGTATGGTATCCTAGCCATATGCAGCTCCTGAGCACTTAGAATGCAGCTAGTGTGCATGAGGAACTGAGTTTTAGATTTTACCTAATTTCCATTTAATTCAATTTAATTAATTTCATATTTGAATAGCCACGTGTGGTTTCTGGCTGCCATATCAGTGCAGATATAGAACATTTCCATGTCTATTACACATTAATTGGATATTAGTATTAATTTACCTTGTCCCCGCTCCATGGACACTGGTCCACTTCCTGGCATTCCAACCTGGGCCTGCATTCCTCCTAGAAGATAAACGGCAGGAAAGTAAACATAAAGACAGTAGGGGAAAATTTTGGACAGCGGCTGAGTTAACAAATTTCTTCTTTCTGCCCCACAAGCAGAAACCTACAAAGGAGGATCATTAACTACCACTAAATAATGGATTTATACAGAAGATGGGAAGTTTGTTAGTATACTTAAGCTTCAGTGACAGAAAAATGAGTTATGTGAGATTAAGTAAGATTAAGCAAGTTAAGATTAAGATTCTTAATCTCACTCATTACCAAAACCTTGGCAGGGGGTTCTATAATACAGCATAATGGCACATACTTCCTCCCACAAGAGGTAGTACTGTTCCCAGGGTACTTTGTATTATAAATCTGTGAATATACTGTTTCAGTGGTGACAAAGATTTGTGGGGGCACAGCGGGCATTTTATGAGAAGCCAACAGGTATACTATTAATAGATGTCCTGCAAAGTGTGAGACAGTTCTATCAAACTGAGCATTACTCTATCTTGCAAAACTTTCACGTCTTGCTGAATATTCACATAAATGAAAATCTTTTTACAACCGTCTGAACTTAAAACTTGTCTGTTTTATTTGTAAGCAAAGAGCTTCTTTGCCCTGTTTTTACACCAACACATACACACACTGAATTTTCCAAAAATGCAATTACTGAGTATTATGGGTACTGTCTCTTGTAAATAACTTGACCAAGAGTTTTCATTTTCACCATTTAGAAAATCACATCATCAATGTCAATGGTCCTTGTGGTATCTGAATTGCAAAACATACCTGGATCTGTCTTTTATAGTATAGGTGCAAGCATCTGTTATTTTTTGTTTTCTAGTATACTTTTGTTTAAATACTTACATATTTATAATATTTTTTATTATAAGTTAATTTCCTTTTACTTCCCCCTTATATTATAGTTAGGGTAACTATACCGAATTTTCTTGGAAACCATGTTAAGTATGTTATGTCATCTGTACTTTTCATTTTAGGATAGTAAAGCATCACTGTAAGATATCTGTTACAAAAAGGAGTCACTGTGTCTAACAGTGTTGAGAATGACAGGTCTGCTCTAACCAGCAGGGGTATGATTGCTATACAAAGACTAAACATATACCATAAGTACTTGTCTGGTCCTTCCCACACAGCAGTAATTTTCTTTTCCTCAAAACAGTAATATTTGCTGTGAAAGGGGAGAAAAGACAGGCTGAACTATTTGCAGTTCTGTAGCAGTTATCTAAAATACCCAAGTACATGTCACATTCTCTTATCCCATTTAACATGTCAGGCACCAAAGAGCCATGAATTGAGAACCTGAATCTGTGTTAGCTCTAACAATGTTACTAAGTAATTGTCATTTTAGACAACTGATTTGATAAAATTAACATAGCCTCCAGGCTTGCTCATCTGTACAGGGAATGAGTATCTTCTCAGAACGTGGTCCCCAGATGAGCAGCATCAGCATCACCAAGAATGTGTCAGAACTGCAAAGCTCAGAGCCCTACCTCAGACCTGCTGAATTAGAAAGTCTGGGTGTGGAGACCAGTAATCTGTGTTTTAATAAGCCCTTCAGGTGAAGCTAATGCACATTAACATCTGAGGTCTAAATGATTTCAAAGTTCTCTTTTAGCTATAACATGCCATGATTTATTCAGACCACTCACCAAAACAATACAAAGATTTAGGATCTGAGGTAAGCAGTAGCAGAAGGCACCATGGGCCTAATTTCTCATTACACTATCACGTAACGGCACCTTTGTTTATATGGGTTAGCTTCCCAGAAGTGGAACTGGTAGGTTAAATAAAGTATACATGAATTTTTAATGTGAGACTATTAAAAAGATGAAAAACTTCACATTTCCACTAGCAATGTATAGTATCACTCCCTCCACCAAGTGTCATCTCTGAAAACTTTTGCTTGTCTGCTAGGCTCAAGTATAGTGAAATCTTTTTATTTAATTTGCAATCCCCTGAAAAGAAACAAATGTTTTTGTTGCCATCTGGATTTGCTCTTCTATGAAGTGCCTACTCATTTTCTTTGCTTATTTTTTACTAGTTTGTTTCTCCTTCTCAGCAACTGCCAAAGAGCTTCGTACAGGGTATCCCAAAACTTGTAGTGAAGTTTTAATAACTTTAGAACTATAAATGCTACAAACTCATTAAAAAAAACTTGAAAATTCAATTAAATTCCTTTTACACTTATTTTAAGTTTCTAATACTCTGCTGCTGCTGCTAAGTCCCTTCAGTTGTGTCTGATTCTGTGCAACCCCATAGACGGCAGCCCACCAGGCTCCCCCGTCCCTGGGATTCTCCAGGCAAGAACACTGGAGTGGGTTGCCATTTCCTGGCTCCTCCGTCCATGGGAGTTTCCAGGCAACAGTACTGGAGTGGGTTGCCACTGCCTTCTCTGTCTAATACTCTAGAACTAGCAAAGTTCCTTTATTCTTTAATAAAGTGCTAAGGATATTCACTTTCCTTTAAATACTGCTTTCACTATTTCCCCACACACTTTTTAATGGCGTGTATTACTTTTTGTTGTATTTTTGATAATTTATAAATTTCTTTTTATTTCCTCTTTAATTCAAGGATTACCAAGACTATGCTCCTTAACTTTAAAAGGTTTTTTAAATTATTTATTCCTATCTTTATTGGTTTATAAGCAAAGAATGCAGCATGTAAAATCTCTACATATTAAAACTTGTTTTTATTTTTTTCCCATTCCAGTGTTCTTGCCTAGAGAATCCCAGGGACAGGGGGGCCTGGTAGGCTGGTGTCTGTGGGGTCGCACAGAGTAGGACACGACTGGAGCGACTTAGCAGCAGCAGCAGTCACTTTTTAATGACGTGAGTATATTTTCTAGTCAAAATAGTAAGGTTCTCTCTATATATTAAATCAAGCTTACTGGTTCCATTATTTTATATCTCAACATTCTTACTTATGTTTTGTCTACAGATGACAATATTTATACACTGTATGTTAACAGTTCATGACAATGTTAAGTACAGAAATGGAGAGCAGACATTTTTATAGAAGCTTGACACTGCTGTGACATACAAATGCATGATGTGCACTAGGTTCCCTGAACAGGGCATAAACCAGCTTAGGTGTTTCTCAACTCAGTAATGAGTTGCATGTCACAAGTTGCCCACTTGCCATGTGTACTAGGACCACGTTACATACAACCTGTGATATTTTAAGATGAGCTAGGAACCTATAACACAAGAAAATTTATAAAACACGGAAAAAATAGGCAAAACACTCTCTGACAGAAAACACAGCAGGATCCTCTATGACCCACCTCCCAGAGTAATGGAAATAAAAGCAAAAATAAAACAAATGGGACCTAATTAAACTTAAAAGCTTTTGCACAATGGAGGAAACTATAAGCAAGGTGAAAAGACAGCCTTCAGAATGAGAGAAAATAATAGCAAGTGAAGCAACTGACAAAGAATTTAATCTCAAAATTATACAAGCAGCTCCTGAAGCTCAATTCCAGAAAAATAAATGACCCAATCAAAAAATGGGCCAAAGAACTAAACAGATATTTCTCCAAAGAAGACAGACCGATGGCTAACAAACACATGGAAAGATGCTCAACATTACTCATTACCAGAGAACTGCAAATCAAAACCACAGTGAGGTACCATCTCATGCCAGTCAGAATCAGAATGGCTTCTATCCAAAATCTACAAACAATAAATGATGGAGAGGGTATGGAGAAAAGGGAACCCTCTTCCACTGTTGGTGGGAATGCAAACTAGTATAGCCACTATGGAGAACAGTATGGAGATTCCTAAAAAAACTGGAAATAGAACTGCCATACGACCCAGCAATCCCACTGCTGGACAGACACACAGAGAAAAGCAGAATTGAAAGAGACACATGTACCCCAATGTTCATCACAGCACTGTTTACAATAGCTAGGAATGGAAGCAACCTAGATGTCCATCAGCAAATGAATGGATAAGAAGGCTGTGGTACATATACACAATGGAATATTACTCAGCCATTAAAAAGAATGCATTTCAATCAGTCCTAATGAGGTGGATGAAACTGGAGCCTATTATAGAGAGAAGGAGGTCAGAAAGAAAAATACCAATACAGTATACTAATGCATATATATGGAATTTAGAAAGATGGTAACGATGACCCTATATGTGAGACAGCAAAAGAAACAGAGATGTAAAAAACAGTCTTTTGGACTCTGTGGGAGAGGGTGATGAGGGTGGGATGATTTGAGAGGGTAGCATTGAAACATGTATATTATCATATGTGAAGCGGATTGCCGGTTCAGGTTTGATGCATGAGACCGGGTGCTCAGGGCTGGTGCACTGGGATGACCCTGGGGGATGGGATGGGGAGGGAGGTGGGAGGGGGGTTCTGGATGGGGAACACATGTGTGCCTGTGGCTGATTCATGTCAGTTTATGGCAAAAAACACTACAATACTGTAAAGTAATTAGTCTCCAATTAAAATGAAAAAAAAATCCCTTCTCCCATTCCCTGTCAACTTAGATCTTTAGACTGGTTTCTTTATAAAGCAGAAAAATTTAAATCCAAATTATCACCTATTAGTTGTGTTGCAGTTAAACTAACCCAGATTAGATAAAATAACAAGCAAGTTTGTTGCATAAAAAACTTTAAATACATGTCATATGTTCACACAGGTGTTTCATATGAGGAATCACTATTCCACCCATAACATTTTTAGTTATGGTTGCTGAATGATGAAAAGCTGTAAGTGTAATATTAATTCCTACATACACAATTTTAGTGAACATATTTGTTTTTAAAAATCTTTTTTCCTCTTGTTGTTGTCTCACTATAGTTCATGAAATTACAGTGTTATGTTTGTTAAACATAATGGTAACAAGACCAGGCATTTTGTTTTTCTTTCTTGCCCCCACCCATCCCATGTACTTTTTAACCTAACCTAACAGTCTCTGGCTTTTAGTGGGAGAACTGAGTCCATTCACATTTAGCAGAATGACTACATGAGACTTTATTCCTTCCACCTTAACTCTGTGTTTATTATTATAACTTCACAATGTCATTTCCTTTTCTCTGTATTTGTTGATTTGGTCTAGTTTCCATTCATTCTATTTTCCCCCTCATTAACTAGGAATTTTGTCATTCTTTGCCTTGCTCTCATAATCAGACATGTAAATTTGTATACAATAAATCAACTATTTGTTCCACCTAGGATATATACTGCCTAGCTATACATTAGTATCAAGATCTCGTTGCCACATCATAATTTTGCTATATACTATGCCATTTGCTATAACAAAACACTGCTGCTAAGTCGCTTCAGTCATGTCCGACTGTGTGTGACCCCAGAGACAGCAGCCCACCAGGCTCCCCCATCCCTGGGATTCTCCAGGCAAGAACACTGGAGTGGGTTGCCATTTCCTTCTCCAATGCATGAAAGTGAAAAGTGAAAGTGAAGTTGCTCAGTCGTGTCCAACTCTTAGAGACTCCATGGACTGCAGCCTACCAGGCTCCTCCGTCCATGGGATTTTCCAGGCAAGAGTACTGGAGTGGGGTGCCATTGCCTTATCCGTAACAAAACACTAGCAAAACACCAAAATGGCAAAGACTCTAAATGAAAACATACCTCCAGGAGCTAAGGAACCAGGGCCAGGTCCTGTTACAGTGGCTGGTATCTGCCCTGGTGCTGCAACTCCAGCCTGCAGGGAAGCTTGCATCAGAGGCGGCGCACCATTGACATGCATTCCACTCTGACCAAGAGAAAAACCAGAGTATGTATATGCCTCTGTGGAGACTCAACATGCAAAGTCTTCAAATGGACAGCACCAAATATTCTACCAAATACGCTTTTCTTACCGCATGTCTAATGCAACATTAGATTTACAACACTTTGAATAGAAGTTGCAATACATACAATGAACCTGGTTACACAGAACATGACTGAGAGAGACCATATTCTAAAAGTAGAGATACACAAGCCTTGTCTGTGCAGTGAGGCCACTTTGTTGTTCAGTGGCTCAGTTGTGTCCAACTTTTTGTGACCCCATGGACTACAGCACACCAGGCTCCCCTGTCCTTCATTATTTCCCAGAGTGTGCTCAAACTCATGTCCATTGAGTCGGTGATACCATCCAACCCTCTCATCCTCTGTCATCCCCTTCTCCTGCCTTCAATCTTTCCCAGCATCAGGGTCTTTTCTAATGAGTCAGCTCTTCACATCAGGTGGCTAAAGTATTGGAGCTTTAGTATCAGTCCTTCCAATGGACATTCAGGAGTGATTTCCTTTAGGATTGACTGGTTTGATGTCCTTGCTGTCCAAGGGACTCTCAAGAGTCTTCTCCAACACCACAGTTCAAAAGCATTATTTCTTTGTCCCTCTGCTTTCTTTAGGGTCCAACTCTCACACCCATACATGACTACTGGAAAAACCATAGCTTTGACTAGAAGGACCTTTGTTAGGAAACTAACATCTCTGCTTTTCAAAATGCTGTCTAGGTTTGTCACAGCTTTCCTTCCAAGACGCAAGCGTCTTTTAATTTCATGGCTGCAGTCACCATCTGCAGTGATTGTGCAGCCCAAGAAAATAAAATCTGTCACTGTTTCCATTTCTTCCTCCATCTATTTGCCGTGAAGTGATGGGACCTGGATGCCATGATCTTAGTTTTTTGAACAATGAGTTTTAAGCCAGCTTTTTCACTCTCCTCTTTCACTTTCATCAAGAGGTTCTTTAGTTCCTCTTTGCTTTCTGCCTTAAGGGTGGTGTCATCTGCATATCTGAGGTTATTGATATTTCTCCCTGCAATCTTAATTCTAGCTTCTGCTTCATCCAGCCCAAGGAAACATATTATATATATACACACACATATACATATATATACACATATATGTGTATACATATATATACACATATACATATACAATTGAAATCTCCCATAGGTCTTCGCCAGTTGTATCCTGTATCTCCCTCTTAAGACAACCACGGAACAATTCTGATGGATGTTTTGAAATTTTATGTAAACAATTACATATTGAACATATTCTTTGCAACTCACTCAACATGCTTTTGGGATATACAGACACATACATTCCATATTTTGGAAATACTTCCACATTTACTTATTTTCACTTCTGTATGGCATTACATTTTTGAGTTATCTGTGTTGATAACATGTATCCTAGTTCACCTTAACTGCTACATGAAACTACATTCTGAAAGTTATTCATGGTGACACAATGCATTTTATTGAACTGTTATAGAGTATTTCATTAAATAAACACACTTTTCTCCATTCTTCCATTGTTATACATTTAGGATGTTTCCAATTTTCACTATTATAAAGTGGTGATAAACATTCTAGAACAGGACTAACTTAACTAGTCAGCCTGCAGTGCATCGTGTGTGTGGCAAATACTTTTTTCCAATTTTTTGTTTGTCTTTGGTGTTTATTTCTTTTTCTCCATACAGGATTTTTCAGTTTTCAAATATATTGATTTTCATGGCTTCAAGGTTTTGTGTCACACTTAGAAAATTAGCTTCACTTTTTTCATCGGTAAGAATGGAGATAAGAGTGCCAACATCATACAATGCTCTAAGTATTAAATGAGATAATATCTATGGAAGAACAAAGTACCAACCACAGTGCCATGCCTGCATACACACAAAATTAGCTTATAAAAAAGGACATAAAGCAAGGATCTTTGTTTTACAAACTTGGCACCAAATATGTCTTCATTCAGATGTCATGTACTATGCAACCTTGTTAACTGTTTTTATGCCTGGAAATTTAAATTATCATCTCTGGCTGTTGAACATTCTTCTTTCAATATACCTTTCTAAAATGAAATTGACATTTTCAAGGCAAATTTTTAAAAATGTTAAGGGATAAAATCTTACCAAAGTCTGGGCCTGAGGTGTCTGAGGATTCTGCTGGTTCATTGACACACTGGATCCTGAGCCAGGTCCGGCACTGTGGACTGTCTGAGGGTTGCCTGCAATCAGCGTAGGGATATTTGTCTGGCGATGCAGAATTTTCTAAAAAGTGAGAAGACAAATCTATATGCTATCTGTTTCTTTCCTACTCATGGTTTACCTTAGCATTTCCATAAAAGAACCAGAAGCACTTACCAAGGCAATTTCTGGATCCACAATTCTCATGACTACCTGTGCTTGTAGCAAAGCATAAGCCAGTTGAGGGTTCTGAAGCAGCATGTTCCGTGCTTCTTGAGGACTATTCTGGACACAGAGCTGTGAAGATAAACAGATTCATCATTAGGTTCAATACTTATTACTTAGAAATTGACAGTGATTTAGAGCTATTCTCATCTGAGAAATGTAATATACAAGAAGCTTTTAAAGCTATTACTGGGACTTTCCTGGGGGTCTCCTGGTTAAGAATCCACCTGCCAATGCAGGAAACATTGGTTCCATCCCTGGTCCAGGAAGATTCTACATGCCGTAGGGCAACTAAGCCTATGTGCCACAACTCCTGAGCCCACATGCTCTAAGGCCCATGCTCTGCAACATCAGAAGCTGGCACACTGCAACTAGAATAGCCCCGCCTGTTGAAACTAGAACAAGCCCATGCAGCAATGAAGACCCAGCACAGCCATAGATAATTAATTACTTTTTTAAAAAGAAGCAATTATCAATTTTTACATAGCACAGAAAATCTTGGGCATGGCAGGCCAGAATAGGAGAAGGTATTTCAAATACCATAATATCACCATTTAGGGAAAAAGCCACATTTTAATATCTACATATGATATCTATGGGCCACAAAAACCCAGCCAGATTGTGTAGGTGTGTCTGTGCACAAAAAATAGAAAACTCTTTGTATGAAATATATAATACACTGTGTACATGTGGAATATTGAAGGTGTAAGAAATGTTGGTCAACAGGCAAATCTACTATTTGAGCTCAGGATATCATTTCCATTAACTTATCAATGACTCCTTGAAGAGTTGATATGACAAAATATGATTTAATCATAACCTAATCCCTCCTCCCACCTTCATCTGTTTCATCAGCTCAAACATCTGCTCTGGTGGAAGGCTGGCAACTGCTTTGCTAATGGACTCAGGGGCATCCTCAGGACTGATGGTCTCTCCATAAGGTGACTCAATGACAGGGGCACCAGTTCCAAGGCCTGATTGGGAAGAAGGTACAAATGTTAAGGAGGTAAAATAAAGAGCTAAATCATTTCATGTATCTACTTTCCAAGGCTGCTGTAAAAACTTGTTGATAACTTTAAATTTTCTGGAGCCTAGAAATAAGTGATTTGCAAATATTTTATTTCTGTGAAGTAAAGTCACAGAGTGTATTTTCTGTTCTCTGATGAAAGTTGAGACCAACAGCATACAGGTGAACAGTGTTAACCTAAATTAGGGACTAGGCATATCCATTTCCTTTCACAAGTCGTTTCAGAAGCAAAAGGTTCAAATAGAAAAAATTCTAATTTCAAAATGGAATTTTTGGATCTTTTGCCTTTTGCAAAAGCCATAAGAATGCCTTGGTATCCCCACCAGTTACAGATCTGGCAACATAATTACAGGAGTGGCAAACACTAATGACAGTTAACATGACTTATGGCTTGGTAAGCCTGAAATTCATCTTCAACTGGAAATTAACTCCTTGGAAATGGAAGGGCTTAAGCCAATTTTACCTTATTTCTCAAAGATACACATACACTTCCCTAATGCAGGCACTTTAGGTAGGTCAAGTAAAAAGGTTGATAACCATTTCAACAGATACTAAAACATATCATTAAGTGAGAAATCTTCATTGTTACATCTTCACTAACTCATGTTATATACAGCTTGGATGTATACTCACTCTTCAGCTCTTCTTTGTTCTTTTCGCTGGCAGCATTGTCCACTCGAAGTGCTCTCCCGCTAAATTCACGCCCATTTAGGTTTCTCATGGCACTAAGTGCTGTCTCCTGGTCTTGGTATTCACAGAAGCCATAACCTTTTGGCTTTCCTGTCTCCCTATCATAAACCAACCTGGAGAGCAGAAGCAAGCATCAGGTGCAAATGTTACAAACACATAGGGTTCCTACTACCATTACTGTTGTTTTAGTTGCTAACCCCATGAACTGTAACCCACCAGGCTCCTCTGTCCATGGGATTTTCCAGACAAGAATACTGGAGTGAGTTGCTATTCTCTCCTCCAAGGGATCTTCCCAACCCAGGGATTGAACCCAAGTCTCCTGCATTGGCAGGAGGATTCTTTAGCACTGGGCTACCTGGGAAGCCCCTCCCACTATCACTGCCTTGTAATTTGGTCTAGGTAAGACAAATAACCCCATTGCTCTGTCCCAGTGAAACATTGTTTACAATCTTTTTAATTGAAAACAATGCATCTTAGTAAAAATGAATGTGAGTCCTATGGTATGTGAATCTCAATAAAGCTGAATCTCAATAAAGCTGTTACAGACTAACAAAGAAGAAAAATGCATGTGAAAACTCAACAGTAAAAACCTTGCCATTATTACTAAGGGCCAAGTCTGTGGTGATTCTTAAGAAACTTCCACCAAGTAGTAAAAGAGGATCTCACCTGAAACTAACAACAGGTCCAACCTCAGAAAAGATGTCCTTTAACTGCTCTTCAGTAGCCTCATAAGGAATGTTCCCCACTAAGGAAGAAAATAGATAACATAACAAAATTCTGATTTTTCTAACCTAGATCTTTAGTGACAAAATATCTGAATATATCACTGACAATATAACAACTGGTTCAAATACAATGATCCTTCAACCTCAGTTCCCTGGTAGTCCCTTAGATAAGATTTTAATTCTGGCTGCTGACTTCAATTACAAGAGAAATAAACCACTGAGACTGGACACAAAAGAAGAAGGCACTCTAAGTATCAGTTCTCAGACTAGAATGACAAATGTTAGATTTCCCTTAACTATGGTGAGAATAAATACTTAGACATTGGTATTTATCTGAAGTTGTTTAAGTTTTATCATTAACTACTAAAAATGTCAATATTATAATTTTTAAAGCTGGCGCATATGTCTTTATTTTCACATATACATGCACTCAAAGGAGAATGACCATGAGTGTACTAGAGGATGTTTAAAAATTATTCTGTTGTAAAACAACTATAACAAAAAATATTGGGAACTATTTCCTCACGTTTCTTCCAAAAGACGCTTTAAAATCACCACGGGTACTTAAAAAAAAAAAAAAAACTTATTTTGGCTGAAGATTACTCAGAATAGACTCGACCCTCTTTAAAATTTCTTCAACGTGGTTTTAATTGTTCGTTCATTCATTCATTCTTTCATTTACAATCCACCTTAAGACGCCAGGTAGCCACTACTACTAAACACGAACTAAAATGTAACCGGTAAAAAGCAGAGGATGAAAGCCCTTATGAGAGGGCGGGAAGTGAACACAGGCTCTAATACCCTCAGCACACAACCTGTATTCTAGTTAGAGGGTGAGAAGTACCACAGGACAGTTGCCATGATCCCTCGCTTCTGGCTAATAATTGAAGCTCATGAAAAGAGAAACGCATAGAAGCTAAACGGTAGTTTTTTACAACACTGTAGTTTTTGCTGAGAGACCTTGGGGGAAGGGATGCATCACTTTTATCACGAGTCTATCAGGCTGGGGGCCCCACAGGATGGGCAGGTCGAACTGTAAGCCCGACCTATGGCTCCCATGGCGATTCCTGAGGCGCAGGGAGGGGATCCCCCGCCGCTCCCAGTCTTTTTCTGTCCCTCCCCGATGCTTGGTTCCACAGAATTCCTCTCACCGAACACTGAACGTAGAGAACGGTCCACCGCAGGGTCTCTCACAGTCAAACCCGCCATCGCTCTTTTCTGGCGGCTTCCGGTGCGCCGAAGACTTCTGGACAGCGCTCGAGCCCAGCGCGGAACACACTTCCCTACGGCCCGTGAGCCGGAAGCGCCTGAGCCGACGCTGGGGCCGGACGGACGCAGGGTCCCTCCCCCGGCGTCATTCCGTCACAGTCGGCACGTATAACTGCCACTGGAGCGCCAGGGCCCCCGCCCCGCCCCCCTCTCCCCGTAACCCGCTTGAGAATAAACCGGTTCTGAGCTAGAGCTCGGTTAATTGGAAGGCTTTTAGTTTATAGAATTTCTTATTATTCATTTTTTCCTTAGGCTAACGCAAGTAATTGTCGACCACAAAGATGATGGTGGCGGCGGCTTTACCATAGTAACAGGGAAGTCATTTGATAAACAACCCTGGCACTTTAACTTTAGTTCCTCCCTGTTAGGGAAGGGAAACGCGTGGCCCCGCCTAGCGGCGTGAGTTTTATTCTTTTGCAGAAGCTGGGAACGTTCGGACTGAGAGAAAGAGAGTCGAGGCATCCTAGAGAATAAGGGTTGCTCAGTGTCAAGGCGTCAACATAGCTGAGGATATGGGGAAGTAAAAACAGAACAAATTTGCCCGCTTTCATGTAGCCTTTGGGCTCCCTGCGCTTGGTGGTGAGGGGGCGGGGCGACGGAGGATGTTGGCAGGCAGGGTATCAGAAAACATCGAAACTGGAAGTGTCTTTGATCCCTGGTACACAGCAAGCAGCTAAGGTATGATTTTAACTCGGGTTGCTTTGGCTCCAGAGGATGAATGTTTATGTGCTGTATCTACTACTTTCAAATATAACTCAGAATTTTAATGGCGTAACTTGAAATCATTTTTGGGAAAGAACTTAAGAGCATAGGGCCTGGTGATGGTGGATCAATGGCTCATAATAACGAACCATGAAGAACCGGTTGAGGCACCACGGCTTGTTCTGCCTTCAGCCATTTGTGGAGAATGGACTGTTGGTTCTGTCACTTCATCAACCACTCCTATTGGTTAAAAAAGAAGAGATGTGTACAAGGGATATTTCCTAAGCTTTTTGTTTTTTTTTTTGGTTTCAGATACAGGCTAGATACCTATGACCCTACGTCTCATTGCTATTGTCCATGATTGTCTTTTCCCTTCATTGCTTCACTCCCAGAGAGGCACATTTGGTTTGGCTCCAGTTTGCAGCAAAATGAAGATAGAAGGTGTTGTCTGATGCTGTTATAGGTATAACATCTCAGAGAGTCATGGAATGACATCCCCCTCTGAAAGGTAGCAACTTCTGGATAGACGTCTTTTCATGGAAAAGATTCAAAATAGCCCTTGTAGCATTATCTAAGTTAAGAAAATCCTCTAGGAGGCCTGCAGACATAAGGTAACTCGGGACCCTCAGAGAGCACCTGAATGTTGACACAGATCCTGGTCAGTATCTGGCTATGGGTACCAATTGCCTTGCTTTCCAGAAAGAAACATCATTCCTAGGTTTTGCACACTGGTTCTGCAGCAGTGTTTATACTTTCTGAGAATGTTTGAGGGTTCAGCTCTGAGGCTACTCTACAGATAATTGTCTAATCCATCAAAGCTGGCTGTTCAGTCTTTCGGTTTTAGCATTTTCATTTTTTATTTCTTATCTAACTACTTTTCTTAATTCATGCTCAATGAATATATTTTCTGTATTCCTTTCCCAGAATCCTGTTGCTTCAAAGGAGGTTTGGGATTCTTCACCTGTCCAAAGGCTGCCTTATGAGATCTTTTGCTTGGTAGCAGACCAGGGAGTTGGGCAGTCAGCTGAATTGGAAGATTTCATTTGTTCTTGGCAGTGGCATGCTGACCTCTTGTTGCTGATTGAGGACTGCTTCCAAACTAAGCATTGGGGAAAACTGATTAAAAGGAGGAAGTCTTTTGAGTTTTTTCTATAGAAACCACCAGGCTTGTCTAAAACTTTTGTCAATTTGGGGTCTTGTTCTGTTTCAGAACCAGAAATCTGGGAGACCATTGCCTTGGCACATGGAATCCAGGGCCTAGCGAAATGAAGGTGGATATCACTGGATAGCACTTAAACTCCAACAGTATGCTGCTAGGTGAGCAGGGCTTGATTGAGCATGTGGATAATGGTATCAGGTTGGGATAAACAGGGTGATGATTAAAAAGAGTTACTATTTGTGAAGGCCCATATGTTGGGTTGGCCTGAAAGTGAGTTTTTCCACAAGTTGTTACAGAAAAACCCAAACTTTTGGGCCAATCCAATAGATTACAGAGCTTCTTTACATAGATCTCACTTGATTCTCACAAAACCTGGGAGACAGTTTTAGTGTGCTGTCTTTTTTCTTATTGTGATAAAATATGCATAACACAATTTATAATTTTAACCATTTTAAGTGTATAATTCAGTGGCATTAGGTGCAATCATCATCACTGTCCATTTCTAGAACTTTCATATTTTCACAAACCGAAACTCTGTACCCAGCAAACACTAATTCCCCCTCTCCTTCTGTCTCTCTGAATTTGAATACATACCTCACATAAGTGAAATTATAACACTGTTTTTTTTTTTTGGTTATAGTTTGTTTAACTTAGCATAATGTCTTCAAGGTTCATTTATGTTGTAGCATGTATCAGAATTTCCTTCCTTTTTAAGGCTAAATAATAGTCCATTGTGTGTATATACCATGTTTTGTTTATTCCTTCTTGCGTTGTTGAACACCTGAGTTGCTTCTGCCTTTTGGCTATTGTGAGTAATCCTGCTATCAACATGGGTGTGCAAATATCTGTCTGAGTCCCTGCTCTCAGTTCTTTTGGATATATATACAGAAGTTGAATTGCTAGATTGTGTGGTAGTTCTATGTTTAATTTTAAAAAATGATTTTATTTATTTATTTTAGGCTGTGCTGGGTCTTCTTTGCAGTGTGGCCTTTTCTCTAGTTGTGGGGAGCAGGGGCTATTCTCTAGTTGTGGTGTGTGGGCTTCTCATTGCAGTGGCTTCTCTTGTGGAGTATGGGCTCTAGGGCAGGGTTTTCCATGTGGCACTAGTGGTAAAGAACCTGCCTGCCAATGCAACAGGCATAAGAGTCATGGGTTCTATCCCTGGATCAGGAAGATCCCTTGGAGAAGGGCATGGCAACCCACTCCACTGTTCTTGCCTGGAGAATCCCATGGACAGAGGAGCTTGGTGGCCTACAGTCCATGTGGCTTAGACAGTAAAGAATCTGCCTGCAGTGCAGAAGACTGGGTTCGATCCCTGGGTCAGGAAGATCCCCTGCAGAAGGGAATGGCAAACCACTCCAGTATCCGTGCCTGAAAAATTCCATGGACAGAGGAGCTTGGTGGGCTACAGTCCATGGGATTGCAAAGAGTCGGATATGACTGAACAAGTAACACTCATGGGCTCTAGGGCAGAGGCTCAATAGTTTTGGCACACAGGCTTAGCTGCTCCAGTGCATGTGGGATCTTCCTGTGTCAGGGATCGAACCCATGTCTACTGCATTGGAGGGCAGATTCTTTACCACTGAGCCACCAGGGAAGCCCCTATGTTTAACTTTGCGGAACCATCCTACTTTTACATTCTGTCATTTTACATCCTATCATTTTACATTCCTGCCAGCAGTACACAAGGGTTCCTATTTCATCCTCAGCAACATTGTTATTTTTTTAAAAATACAGTCCACCCTAATGGGTATGAAGTGATATTCCATTGTGGTTTTGATTTGCATTTCCCTATTATATTGGAAAAACCTACCATTCTCCTCTCCTGTGTGTCTCCTTTACTTTAACTTCACTTTGAATACGTCCGTGTTTTTCCCCACATGAAGCAATTCTCTGTGATACCAGGTGGGTGTCCTACAATTTAATTCAACTCTGACACTATCTGCTTGGAGATAGCATTAAATTCGTAGGTTAAAGGCTCAGTCCCACAAGACTGCCTTCCACCTCCACTTAAGATGCCAGTTGTAAGTTCAGGTTATCACCTATACTTCTGACTAACTTGCTATATAAATGAGAGGTTCCAATGACTCCCTCCTTGGTTTCAACTTATTAACTAGAGTGGCTCATAGAACTCCAGAGAACAGTTACTTACATTTACTGGTTTATTAAAGGATATGACAAAGGAGACAGTTGAACATCCATATAAAAAGATACATAGGATGAGTTCTATGAGGTCCTGAGTGTAAGAGCTTCTGTCTCTGAAGAGCTGGGGTGCATCACCCTTCTGGTACTTGGATGTGTTCACCCACTGGGAAACTCTTTGAACTCCTACTTTGGGGATTTTTATGGAGGCTTCATCACATAGGTATGATCAATTATTGCTCTATTTCCAATCTCTCTCCCCTCTCTACAGGATAGGGAGAAAGTGGAGCCAAAAGTCCAAGCTTCTGATCCTAGCTTGGTCATTCTGATAACCAGGCCCCATCTAGGAACTTACCTGGAGTTGCCTCATTAGAACAAAAGATACTCCTAGTGCTCTTACCACTGGGGTGAAAGACCAAATATTAGAATAAGAGGTGCTCCTAGTGCTCTTGGGAAAGGGTTTTCAGAGTTCTGTGCTAGAAACCAAGAATGTAACCAAATATATATGTTTTCTGTTATCTCACACCTAAGGATTAATGAGCTTTTTGGCTGTTTGTATATCTTTGGATAAATGTCTATTTAATTCCTTTCCCCATTTTTTAATCTGGTTGTTTGGTTTTTTGTTGTTGTTGAGTTGTAGGGGTTTTAAAAAATATATTTTGGATCCTAATCCCGTATCAAGTACATGGCTTACAAATATTTGCCCCATGCTGTGGGGTGCCTTTTTATTGTGTTGATAGTGTCCTTTGATGCACATCAGTTTTACATTTTGATAGAGATCAACTTATCTTTTTTTTTATTTGTTGCCTGTGCATTTGGTATCATTTCCAAGAAAACTTTGGCAAATCAAGTGTCATGAACCCTTTCTTCTGTGTTTTTTTCTAAGAGTTTTATAGATTTAATCTCTTAAATTTAAGTCTTTGGTCCAGTTCAAATTAATTTTTGTATCTGGTTTAAGGTAAAGATCCAACTTCATCCTTCAGCATGTGGATATCCAGTATTCCCAGTGCCATTTGTTCAAGACTGCCCTTCCCCACTGAATGGCCCTGACACCCTTGTTGAAAATCGTGTGACTATTGACCATATATGTGAAGATTTATTTCTGGACTCCCAATTCTATTCCATTGATCTACATGTCTGTATTTGCTAGTAACACACGGTTTTGTTTATTGTAGCTTTGTAGTAAGTTTCAAAATCGGGAAGTATGAGGTCTCCAACTTTTTTTTCTTCAAGATTTTTGTAACTATTCAAAATCCCTTGAGATACTATAGGAGTTTTAGGATGGATATTTTTTTAAAATTTCTGCCAAAATGTCATTGGGATTTTAATAGGGATTGCTTTTGGTGGCATCATAACAATATTGAATTTTCTAATTCCTAGACATGGATGGCTTTCTATTTGTTTGTGTATTCCTTAATTTCTTTCAGTAACCTTTTACAATTTTCAGCATAAAAGTCTTTCACCTTTTGGTTAAGTTTATTCCTGAGTATTTTGTTTTTTGATACATATGCATGTATATATATATTTGATATATAGCATTGTATTTTTACACGTACATCACAATGATTCCCTATTTGTATATATTGCAAAATGATCACCACAATAAGTCTAGTTAACATCCATCACCCCACATAATTACACTTCTGATGAGAACTTTTATTTTTATTATTTTTTAAATTTATTTATTTTAATTGGAAGCTAATTACTTTACAGTATTGTAGTGGTTTTTGCCATACATTGACATGAATCAGCCATGGGTGTACATCTGTTCCCCATCCTGAACCCCCCTCCCACCTCCCTCCCCATCCCATCCCTCAGGGTCATCCCAGTGCACCACCCTGAGCACCCAGTCTCATTCATTGAACCTGGACTGGCAATCTGTTTCACATATGATAATATACATGTTTCAATGCTATTCTCTCAAATCATCCCACCCTCACCTTCTCCCACAGAGTCCAAAAGACTGTTCTTTACATCTGTGTCTCTTTTGCTGTCTCACATATAGGGTCATCATTACCATCTTTCTAAATTCCATATATTGTGTTAGTATATGGTATTGGTGTTTTTCCTTTCCAACTTACTTCACTCTGTATAATAGGCTCCAGTTTCATCCACCTCATTAGAACTGATTCAAATGTATTCTTTTTAATGGCTGAGTAATATTCCATTGTGTATATGTACCACAGCTTTCTTATCCATTCATCTGCTGGTGGATATCTAGGTTGCTTCCATGTCCTGGCTATTGTAAACAGTGCTGTGATGAACACTGGGGTACACATGTCTCTTTCAATTCTGGTTTCCTCTGTGTGTATGCCCAGCAGTGGGATTGCTGGGTCGTATGGCAATTCTATTTCTAGTTTTTTAAGGAATCTCCATACTGTTCTCCATAGTGGCTATACTAGTTTGCATTCCCACTAACAGTGGAAGAGGGTTCCCTTTTCTCCACACCCTCCCCAGCGTTTATTGTTTGTAGACTTTTTTTTTTTTACTTTATTTTACTTTACAGTACTGTATTGGTTTTGCCATACATTGACATGAATCCACCACAGGTGTACATGAGTTCCCAAACATGAAACCCCCTCCCACCTCCCACCCCATATCATCTCTCTGGATCATCCCCGTGCATCAGCCCCAAGCATCCTGTATCCTACATCGAACATAGACTGGTGATTCGTTTCTTACATGATAGTATACATATTTCAATGCCATTCTCCAAATCATTCCATCCTCTCCTCTCCCTCAGAGTCCAAAAGTCTGCTCCACATATCTGTGTCTCTTTTGCTGTCTTGCATACAGGGTCATCATTACCATCTTTCTAAATTCCATATATATGTGTTAGTATACTGTATTGGTGTTTTTCTTTCTGGCTTACTTCACTCTGTATAATTGGCTCCAGTTTCATCCACCTCATTAGAACTGATTCAAATGTATTCTTTTTAATGGCTGAGTAATACTCCATTGTGTATATGTACCACAGCTTTCTTATCCATTCATCTGCTGATGGACATCTAGGTTGTTTCCATGTCCTGGCTAAAAATATGGAATGCTTCACGAATTTGCGTGTCATCCTTGTGCGGGGGCCATGCTAATCTCTGTATCGTTCCAGTTTTAGTATATGTGCTGCCGAAGTGAGCACTGTTTGTAGGTTTTGGATAGAAGACATTCTGACCGGGGTAAGATGGTACCTCACTGTGGTTTTGATTTGCAGTTCTCTGGTAATGAATGATGTTGAGCATCTTTTCATGTGTTTGTTAGTCATCTGTATGTCTTCTTTGGAGAAATGTCTATTTAGTTCTTTGCCCCATTTTTTGATTGGGTCATTTATTTTTCTGGAATTGAGCTTCAGGAGCTGCTTGTATAATTTTGAGATTAAATTCTTTGTCAGTTGCTTCATTGGCTATTATTTTCTCCCATTCTGAAGGCTGTCTTTTCACCTTGCTTATAGTTTCCTTTGTTATGCAGAAGGTTTTAATTTTAATTAGGTTCCATTTGTTTATTTTTGCTTTTATTTCCAATATTCTGGGTGGTAGGTCATAGAGGATCCTGCTGTGATTTATGTCAGATAGTGTTTTGCCTATGTTCTCCTCTAGGAGTTTTATAGTTTCTGGTCTTACATTTAGATCTTTAATCGATTTTGAGTTTATTTTTGTGTATGGTGTTAGAAAGTGTTCTAGTTTGCTTTTACAAGTGGTTAACCAGTTTTCCCAGCACCACTTGTTAAAGAGATTGTCTTTTCTCCATTGTATATTCTGTCTTGCTTTGTCAAAGATAAGGTGTCCATAGGTGTGTGGATTTATCTCTGGGCTTTCTATTTTGTTCCATTGATCAATATTTCTGTCTCTGTGCCAGTACCATACTGTCCTGATGACTGTAGCTTTGTAGTATAGTATGAAGTCAGGCAGGTTGATTCCTCCTGTTTCATTCTTCTTTCTCAAGATTGCTTTGCCTATTTGAGGTTTTTTGTATTTCCATACAAATTGTGAAATTGTTTGTTCTAGTTCTGTGAAAAATACCATTGGTAGCTTGATAGGGATTGCATTGAACCTATAGATTGCTTTGGGTAGTATACTCATTTTTCACTATATTGATTCTTCTGATCCATGAACATGGTATATTTGTCCATCTACTTGTGTCCTCTGATTTCTTTCATCAGTGTTTCATAGTTTTCTATATCTAGGTCTTTTGTTTCTTTAGGTAGATTTATTCCTAAGTATTTTATTATTTCATTGAAATGGTGATTGGAATAGTTTCCTTAATTTCTCTTTCTGTTTTCTCATTGTTAGTGTATAGGAATGCAAGAGATTTCTGTGTGTTAATTTTATATCCTGCAACTTTACTATATTCATTGATTAGCTCTAGTAATTTTCTGGTGGAGTCTTTAGGGCTTTCTATTTGGAGGATCATGTCATCTGCAAACAGTGAGAATTTTACTTCTTCTTTTCCAACCTTGATTCCTTTTATTTCTTTTTCTTCTCTGACTGCTGTGGCTAAAACTTCCAAAACTATGTTGAATAGTAGTGGTGAGACTGGGCGCCCTTGTCTTGTTCCTGACTTTAGGGGAAATGCTTTCAATTTTTCGTCATTGAGGATAATGTTTGCTGTGGGTTTAACATATATAACTTTTATTATGTTGAGGCATGTTCCTTCTATTCCTGCTTTCTGGAGGGTTTTTTTTTTTTTATCATAAATGGATGTTGAATTTTGTCAAGGGCTTTCTCTGCAACTACTGAGATAATCATATGGTTTTTGTCTTTCAATTTGTTAATGTAGTGTATTACATTGATTGATTTGTGGATATTAAAGAATCCTTGCATCCCTGGGATAAAGCCCACTTGGTCATGATGTATGATCTGTTTAATATGTTGTTGGATTCTATTTGGTAGGATTTTGTTAAAGATTTTTGCATCTATGTTCATCAGTGATACTGGCCTGTAGTTTTCTTTTTTTGTGGCATCTTTGTCTGGTTTTGGTATTAGGGTGATGGTGGCCTCATAGAATGAGTTTGGAAGTTTACCTTCCTCTGCAATTTTCTGCAAGAGTTTGAGTAGGATAAGTGTTAGCTCTTCTCTCAATTTTTGGTAGAATTCAGCTGTGAAGCTGTCTGGTTCTGGGCTTTTGTTTGCTTGAAGATTTCTGATTACAGTTTCTATTTCCGTGCTTGTGATGGGTTTGTTAAGATTTTCTATTTCTTCCTGGTTCAATTTTGGAAAGTTGTATTTTTCTAAGAATTTGTCCATTTCTTCCAAGGTGTCCACTTTATTGGCATACAGTTGCTGATAGTAGTCTCTTAAGATCCTTTGTATTTCTGTGTTGTCTGTGGTTATTTCTCCATTTTCACTTCTAATTTTGTTGATTTTTCTTCTCCCTTTGTTTCTTGATGAGTCTGGCTAATGGTTTGTCTATTTATCTTCTCAAAGAATCAGCTTTGGGCTTTGTTGATTTTTGCTATGGTCTCTTTTGTTTCTTTTGCATTTATTTCTGCCCTAATTTTTATGATTTCTTTCCTTCTACAAACCCTGGGGTTCTTCATTTCTTCCTTTTCTAGTTGCTTTAGGTGTAGAGTTAGGTTATTTATTTGACTTTTTTCTTGTTTCTTGAGGTAAGCTTGTATTGCTATGAACCTTCCCCTTAGCACTGCTTTTACTGAGTCCCATAGGTTTTGGGTTGTTGTGTTTTCATTTTCATTTGTTTCTATGCATATTTTGATTTCTTTTTTCATTTCTTCTGTGATTTGTTGGTTTTTCAGAAGCATGTTGTTTAGCCTCCATATATTGGAATTTTTAATAGTTTTTTTTTCCTGTAGCTGACATCTAATCTCACTGCATTGTGATCAGAAAAGATGCTTGGAATGATTTCAATTTTTTGAATTTACCAAGTCTAGATTTATGGCCCAGGATGTGATCTACTCTAGAGAATGTTCCATGTGCACTTGAGAAAAAGGTGAAATTCCTTGTTTTGGGGTAAAATGTCCTATAGTTATCAATTATGTCTAACTGGTCCATTGTATCATTCAAAGTTTGTGTTTCCTTGCTAATTTTCTGTTTAGTTGATCTATCCATAGGTGTGAGTGGGGTATTAAAGTCTCCCACTATTATTGTGTTATTGTTAATTTCCCCTTTCATACTTGTTAGCATTTGTCATACATATTGTGGTGCTCCTATGTTGGGTGCATATATATTTATAATTGTTATATCTTCTTCTTGGATTGATCCTTTGATCATTATATAGTGTCCTTCTTTGTCTCTTTTCACGGCCTTTGTTTCAAAGTCTATTTTATCTGATATGAATATTGCTATTCCTGCTTTCTTTTGGGCTCCATTTGCATGAAATATCTTTTTCCATCCCTTCACTTTCAGTCTGTATGTGTCCCTTGTTTTGAGGTGGGTCTCTTGTAGGCAGCATATATGGGGATCTTGTGTTTGTATCCATTCAGCCAGTCTTTGTCTTTTGGTTGGGGCATTCAACCCATTTACATTTAAGGTAATTATTGATAAGTATGATCCCATTGCCATTTACTTTATTGTTTTGGGTTCGGATTTATACGCCCTTTTGTGTTTCCTGTCTAGAGAAGATCCTTTAATATTTGTTGAAGAGCTGGTTTGGTGGTGCTGAATTCTCTCAGCTTTTGCCTGTCTGTAAAGCTTTTGATTTCTCCTTCATATGTGAATGAGATCCTTGCTGGGTACAGTAATCTGGGTTGTAGGTTTTTCTCTTTCATCCCTTTAAGTATATGTCCTGCCATTCCCTTCTGGCCTGAAGAGTTTCTGTTGAAAGATCAGCTGTTATCCTTATGGGAATCCCCTTGTATGTTACTGGTTGTTTTTCCCTTGCTGCTTTTAATATTTGTTCTTTGTGTTTTATCTTTTTAATTTGATTAATATGTGTCTTGGGGTGTTTTGCCTTGGGTTTAATCTGCTTGGGACTCTCTGGGTTTCTTGGATTTGGGGGCTATTTCCTTCTCCCTTTTAGGGAAATTTTCAGCTATTATCTCCTCAAGTGTTTTCTCATGGCCTTTCTTTTTGTCTTCTTCTGGAACTTTTAAGATCTACTCTCTTAGCGACTCTCAAGTACACAGTGAAGTATTGCTAAGTATATTCACCATGCTGTACATTACATCCCAGGTCTTATTTATTTTATAACTGGAAGTTTGTATCTTTTGACCATCTTCACCCTTTTCACCCACTCCCCAATCCTGGCCCCTGGCAACCACCAGGATTGTGGGGATTTTTTTAAAAAAATAAGACTTCACATATAAGAGACCTCACATGGTATTTCTCTGACTTAATTCACTTAACATAGTGCCCTCAAGGTCAATCCATGTAGTCACAAATGGTAATATTTCCTTCTTTTTGTGACTGAATGGTGGCTCAAAGGTAAAATAATTCACCTGCCAATGCAGGAGATGTGGGTTTGATCCTTGGGTTGGGAAGATCCCCTGGAGAAGGAAATGGCACCCCACTCCAGTGTTCTTGCCTGAAAAATCCCATGGACTCATAAAAGATTTGGGTACAACTTAGTGACTAAACAACAGAAATATTCCATTGTATATGTGTATTACATTTTCTTTCTAGTCATCTGTACATGGGCACTTAGGCTGTTTCCATATCCTGGGTATTGTAAATAATGCTGCAGTCCACATTGGGGTTGCATAATTATTTTCAACTTAGTGTTTCTGTTTCCTTCAGATAAATACCCAGAATTGGAATTGCTAGATCATGCAGTAGT
Source organism: Oryx dammah (assembly GCF_014754425.2). NCBI lineage: Eukaryota > Metazoa > Chordata > Mammalia > Artiodactyla > Bovidae > Oryx > Oryx dammah. Next base: position 9,431,065 of record NW_024070207.1, read on the forward strand.
TCTGTGTTTAATTTTTTGAAGACCCTGTATACTGTTTTCCATAGTGGCCATACCAATTGACATTTCCACCAACAGTGCACAACAATTCCCTTTTCTTCACTCCCTCACCAATACTTGTTATCTCTTGCCTTTTTGAAAATAGCCATTCTGACAGATCTGAGGTGGTATTTCACTGTGGTTTTAATTTGCATTTCCCAGAAGACTAGTGGTGTTGAGCACCTTTTCATGGATCTGTTGACCATGTTTGTCTTCTTTGGAAAAAAGACTATTCAGATCCTCTGCCCATTTTTAAATCAGATTGTTTGCTTTTTCCCCTTTGAGTGTTATGAGCTCTTTATATATTTTGGATAATAACCCCTTATCAGATATATTATCTGCAAATATTAAATTTAATATTAACTAATTAAATATTAAAATATTATCAGACATATTTCCCATGTGGTAGGTTGCCTTTTCCTTTTGTTGATGCTTTCCTTTGCTGTACAGGAGCTTTTGGTTAGGTGTAGTCCAACTTGTTTATTTTTGGTTTTGTTGCCTATACTTACTCTTTTTGATACTACTATCAATGGAACTATTTTCTTAATTCCCTTTACAGATTGTTCATAATTGGTATATAGAAATGCAACTGGTTTTTGTATGTTATTTTGTACCCTGCAAATTTTCTGAATTCATTTATTAGCTCTAATGAGCTTCTTGGGGGGTAGGAATATTTAGAATGTCCTACATACAAGAACATGTGATCTGCAAACAGATAATTTTACTTCTTCTTTTCCAATTTGGATGCCTTTTATTTAATTTTCTTGTCTATTTTCTGTGGCTAGAATTTCCTTTTTGATATTGAACATTGTTTATCTGAGAATGTTTTAATTCCTCCTTCATTTTTGAAGGACAGTTTAGTCACATATAATATAGAAGTCTCAGTTAACATTTATTCTTTCAGCCCTATAAATATGTTATGCCACTTCTGGACTCTGAGGTTTTCACTTAGAAATCTGCTGATCATCTTATTGAGGATCACTTGCACATGAATCACTTTTTCTTGCTCCTTTCAGGATTCTCACTTGAGCTGTTGGCAGTTTGATTATAATGTATCCTGGTTTAAGCCTCTTCAGTTAATCTTACTTAGAGTTCATTGAGATTCTTGGACTTGTGAATCCATATTTTCCCTCAAATTTGGGAAGGTTTCAGCCATTATTTCTTCAAATAACCTCTCTACTCCTTTTTTCTTTCAGTCTCTGGGACTGTCATAATGCATATGTTACTTGGTGTCCCATAAGTCTTTTAATCTCTGTTGACTTTTCTTCCTTCGTTTTTGCCCCTCTGACTTGATCATTTCATGTGATATCTTCAGTGTCACTGATTCTTTCTTCCTGCCTCAGTCTACTGTTGAGCCCCTTTAGTGGATATTTTTGTTAAGCTCCTGTATTTTCAACTCTAGAATTTCTTTTTTTGTTCCTTTTTATCGTTTTAACCTCTTTGTTGATATTCTCTTTTAAAAAATATATCCCTTTCCTGATTCCCTTGGTTCTTTGTATTTTCCCTTAGTTCTTTGAGCATATTTAGGATAGTTGTTTTAGTCTTTGTCTGGTACTTCTGTGCCTGTGCTTCTTCAGGGACAGTTTCTGCCACTTTATTTTTTTCCTTTGAATGTGGCATTTTTTCCTATTTCTTTGTATGCTTTGTAATTTTTTAAAATGGAAAATTAGTTTTTATTTTTTTTTAAAAAAGCAGCCTTGCAGATAGGCTCTGTGCTGGGGAAGACATTTGCTAACTAACAAGGCTCTGAGCTTTGGCTGTGGTTCCTTTATATCCTGTGGTGTCTAATCCTTATATTTTATTGTCCAAAATTCCTGAATGAGCCAATTATTTTTCAGTCATTGATTTGAAGGATGCTTTCTAGAATTAAGCCTATGCTAAATCATCTTCTACCTATGACTTTAAGACTGTTGAGAGGATTCTTAGGCATTACAGGCTACTGCACATTTGGATTTGAGTTATAGGGAACTTGCCAGGCCTTTATATAAACTTATAACTGAGATAGTTATATAAAGTTTATAACTTTATACACACTTATAACAAGATCATGGCATCTGGTTCCATCACTTAATGGGAAATGGATGGGGCAAGAGTGGAAACAGTGACAGACTTTATTTTCTCGGGCTCCAAAATCATTGCAGATGGTGACTGCAGCCATGAAATTAAAAGACACTTGCTCCTTATAAGAAAAGCTATGACAAAGCTAGATAGAATATTAAGAAGCAGAAACATTACTTTGCCAACAAAGGTCTGTCTAGTTAAAGCTATGGTTTTTCTAGTAGTCATGTATGGATGTGAGAGTTGGACTGTGAAGAAAGCTGAGCACCAAAGAATTGATGCTTTTGAACTGTGGTGTTGGAGAAAACTCTTGAGAGTCCCTTGGATTGCAAGGAGATCCAACCAGTCCATCCTAAAGGAAATCAGTCCTGAATATTCATTGGATATGAAGAAAATATTCATTGGACATAAAAGAAAAGAGGGGGGATGAGAGATACTTCTTAGGCAGGTTGATAAGAAGTCCAAGGTCCCTGAGGAGGAGAAAGGGGTCTGGGGCTGTCAAGAAGGAGAAAAGGACAAACATTTTTTTTCTACATTGTTTTGTCTTGTGTTATGTGTGTTAGTCACTCAGTCGTGCCCAACTCTTTGCGGCCCCATGGACTGCAATCCACCAGGTTCCTCTGTCCATGAGATTTTCCAGACAAGGATACTGGAGTGGGTTGCCATTTCCTTCTCCAGGGGATCTTCCCAACCCAGGGATTGAACCTGGATCTCCTGCACTTCAGGCAAATTCTTTATGGACTGAGCTACAAGGGAAGCCCTGCTTTATCTTAGTCAGTATAACAATGTATTTTGCTCAAGGACATGTTTCTCCTTAACAAGAACCTTCCGACTAATCTTGTTATCTCAAGAGGTATGTTGTAAGGTCTGGTAAGACCTTTCTATTGTTACTTCTAATCCTGAAAGATGATGCTGTGAAAGTGCTGCACTCAATATGCCAGCAATTGGGAAACTCAGCAGTGGCCACAGGACTGGAAAAGGTCAGTTTTCATTCCAATTCCAAAGAAAGACAATGCCAAAGAATGCTCAAACTACCACACAATTGCACTCATCTCACATGCTAGGAAAGTAATGCTCAAAATTCTTGAAGCCATGCTTCAGCAATGCGTGAACTGTGAACTTCCAGTGTTCAAGCTGGTTTTAGAAAAGGCAGAGGAACCAGAGATCAAATTGCCAACATCTGCTGGATCATCGAAAAAGCAAGAGAGTTCCAGAAAAACATCTATTTCTGCTTTATTGACTATGCCAAAGCCTTTGACTGTGTGGATCACAATACACTGTGGAAAATTCTGAAAGAGATGGGAATACCAGACCACCTGATCTGCCTCTTGAGAAACCTATATGCAGGTCAGGAAGCAACAGTTAGAACTGGATATGGAACAACAGACTGGTTCCAAATAGGAAAAGGAGTACATCAAGGCTGTATATTGTCACCCTGCTTATTTAACTTATATGCAGAGTACATCATGAGAAACGCTGGGCTGGAAGAAGCACAAGC
>NW_024070207.1:9434756-9441698 GCF_014754425.2 Oryx dammah
GTCCCATCACTTCATGGCAGATAGATGGGGAAACAGTGGAAACAGTAACATACTTTATTTTTTCGGCTCCAAAATCACTGCAGGTGGTGATTGCAGCCATGAAATTAAAAGACGCTTACTCCTTGGAAGGAAAGGTATGACCAACCTAGATAGCATATTCAAAAGCAGAGATATTACTTTGCCAACAAAGGTCTGTCTAGTCAAGGCTGTGGGTTTTCCAGTGGTCATGTATGGATGTGAGAGTTGGACTGTGAAGAAAGCTGAGCGCCGAAGAATTGATGCTTTTGAACTGTTATGTTGGAGAAGACTCTTGAGAGTTCTTTGGACTGCAAGGAGATCCAACCAGTCCATTCTAAAGGAGATCAGTCCTGGGTGTTCTTTGGAAGGAATGATGCTAAAGCTGAAACTCCAGTACTTTGGCCACCTCATGTGAAGAGTTGACTCATTAGAAAAGACTCTGATGCTGGGAGGGATTGGGGGCAGGAGGAGAAGGGGATGACAGAGGATGAGATGGCTGGATCGCATCACTGACTCAATGGATGTGAGTTTTGAGTGAACTCTGGGAGTTGGTGATGGACAGGGAGGCCTGGCGTGCTGCAGCTCATGGGGTCGCAAAGAGTCAGACAAGACTGAGTGACTGAACTGAACTGAACTCAATCTTGTTAATTTAAGATGTATGTTGGGGAAGTGGGTCTGATAAAAGTATATAAGGCCTTGATAAGATTAGTGAGTAGGGCACTCTCCATCCCCTTTCTTATGTCTCTTGTCAGAAGCTTTCTCTGTCCCTTTTTGTACTTTAATAAAACTCTGCTACACCAAAGCTCTGGAGTGATCAAGCCTGGTCCCTGGTCCTGAAGCTGTATCTTTCTTCTTCGGAGATCATGAATCCAACATCGTTCACCATAAGCTATCAGATTGGAGGCTATTCTGAACTGGCTGATGCCAGTGTACAGTTTTTTTTCCCCCTGCAGGGTGCCCTATCTGATTGTCTATTCGTCACTGCTTCAGAGAAACAGAAGCATCAACTTTCTACCAATTTCTTCCTCAGAAGCAATGGAAGGATGGAGTTTTGACATCATCCTTGTTCTTTTTTTCCTGTTCTGTTTTTCTTCAAGGCCCTAGTTGTACTCTAAAAAACTGTTGTGATTATTTTGAAGACCTACAGAAAGAGATACCATCTGAAAACTTTGACACAGGCCAGGCATAGGAGTTAGAGGTCAGAGGGAACCAATCTTCTTCTTTAAGAAAGACCACTAGCTAAGTCCTCTAGCTAAGTATCTATCTTTCTTTTCTAAATCCTGTTGCAACTTTTCAGTTCATCCAGAGATGAGATAGTTATCAGTTTGCATATGTGCTCTCTGTGACCCCATGGACTGTGGCTCACCACGCTCCTCTGTGCATGGGATTTCCCAGGCAAGAATACTGGAGTGGCTTGCCATTCCCTTCTCCAGGGGATCTTCCTGACCCAGGGATCAAACCCACGTCTCTTGTGGTTTTGCTCATCCAGGAAAACCCACGACCACAAGGACTTCATCTTTATGACTCCTTTTTCCTCCTCATTATTATCTTAGACCCCAGAAGACAGGACTGGATTTCATAGGCAGCTCTGTAATTCATCATAAGAAAACAAGGCTAGATATTCCACCAGAGATGAGGGCTTTGCTTGCCCTTTGGTGGGGTTTCTTAGCCTCCATACTATTGATGTTTTCACCTGGATACTTCTTTGTTGTTGCGGGGGGGTGGTGGGCTGTGCTGTATACTGGGGGCTTTCCTGCTGGCTCAGATAGTAAAGAACTCGCCTGCAATGCAGAAGACCTAGTTTGGTTCCTGGGTTAGAAAGATCCCTGGGAGAAGAGAATGGCAACCCACTCTAGTGTTTACTACAGGTTGTTTAGAAGCATCCCTGGCCTCTATCTATTAGATGCCAGTGGCACCTAATTCTTTCCCCTGGTTGTGCTGGCCAAAAGTACCCCCAGATATTGCCAAATGTCCTATGGGACAAGGGGCAACTTTGAGAACCCAGGAGAAATGAATCTGCTAGCTGTTTAGCACACACATCCTGTAGGATAAGCTAATGAAATCTTTAGGAATGATTGGTAATTTAAAGGGCAAGGGAGATGAAGAAAAGAAGAATTCAGGCAGAGGGACACTCTGAATTTTGAAAGAGAACATGTGCTATATTTCAGGTCTTACTGATACAGAGATTAATAAGACATAGGTTCTGCTCTCAAGGGGCTCGAGTTTTAATGGGAAGGTCCACCACTTGAACAATGAGAATGCCATGGAGTGAGTGCTGTGTCCGAGATATATAGAAGGTGCTGTGGGGCAGTGGGAGCCCAGAGGTCAGGCACCCATATTAGTGGGGTACAGGAACGGCTTTCCAGAAGAGATCACATGTGAGCTGAAGAATGAGAAAGGATTAGCCTGGCAAAGATAAAGGGAGGATGGAAGAGACATAAGAGAATTTGGGGTTTGGTTGGAAGTGCAGATCATTTAGGTTGATTGGGAGAGGAGCATTCAAGAACAAGGAGTGGTGGAAGAGATGGCATGTAAGAACTAGGAGGCAGGAGGGAAAGGATATATACATGGCTCAGTGGTAAAAGAATCCGCCTGTGAAGGCAGGAGTTGCAAGAGATCCCAGTTCAATCCCTGGGTACTGAAGATCCCGTGGAGAAGGGAATGGCAACCCAGTCCAGTATTCTTGCCTGGAGAATCCCATGGACAGAGGAATCTGGTAGGCTACAGTCCATGGGGTCCCAAAGAGTCGGACAGGACTGAGTGACTAACATACTTAACAGGGGAGCCATAGTGCCTTCTACTCCCATTAATCCTCTTAAACATTCTCTTTCTCTTCCTCGAATTAATTTCTAGAGTTCTCCTGGATGTAAGGGAGGTGACTGATGAGTAATGATAATTGAAATACCAGTTTAGCTACCTCTTAGTACTTATTTGATGTGATTATTTGAAACTGAGAAGCAATATAAAATACTAGTTAAGAACATAGACTCTGGAGCCATACTGTCTGGTTTCAAATCCCAACTTAAACCATTTGACCTCTCTGTGCCTCAGTTTTTTTATTTGTAAAATGGGAGTAGTAATGGTATCTATATCAGAGGATTTTTTTTGTGAGGACTAAATGTGTATGTGTGTCTCTTAGATTAATATCTTAGAATAGTAACTGGTAGAATAGTAAGTGCTATGTGTGTTTGCTACTGTGCTACTGTTTATTGTTCTTTGACTTAGAATGTAAGCTCCATGTGTGCAAGATCTCTGTTTGTTTGTTTACTGCTGCATTTCTAGCTCCTAAAACCAGTGCATTTAATAAGCACTAGTAAATGTTAGTCAGAGAAGGCAATGGCACCCCACTCCAGTACTCTTGCCTGGAAAATCCCATGGACAGAGGAGCCTGGTAGGCTGCAGTCCATGGGGTCTCGAAGAGTCGGACATGACTGAGCGACTTCACTTTCACTTTTCATTTGCATGCATTAGAGAAGGAAATGGCAACCCACTCCAGTGTTCTTGCCTGGAGAATCCCAGGGACAGGGGAGCCTGATGGGCTGCCGTCTATGGGGTCGCACAGAGTTGGACACGACAGAAGCAACTTAGCAGCAGCAGCAGCAGCAGTAAATGTTAGTGCCCACAGATTTCTCCTGAGTAAATGTGATGGTTAAGCCTTGAATGCTAAAGTGTAGGCAGAGAAGTGTGGTCTGAGAAGAGTAAGAAAGACAGAGAGAGGAGAACCAGGAAGCTATGATATTCCAGAAACAATGGGAGAGGAGGAGAGCTTCCCTGGCTCAGGTGGTAAAGAATCAGCCTACAATGCAGGAGACCTGGGATTGATCCCGAGCTGGGGAGACTTCCTGGAGGAGGACATGGTATCCTACGCCAGTATTCTTGCTTGGAGAATTCCATGGACATAGGAGCCTGATGGGCTACAGTCCATGGGGCTGCAAAGAGTCGGACATGACTGAGTGACTAACACTTCACTTTCATAGGAGAACAGACTTAAATAAGTAAGAAGTGGGCCATAGCATAAAACATTGCTAGAGTGGCAAAGGAAAATAAAACACATATGGTCATTACATTTTGTAACAAGGCGCCCCTATCTTTTGCTTTCATAGCCTGGTAAATAATGGATTTCCTTCCTTCAGATATGCTTTTATTAGAATGAATGACCACTCAGAATAAATCTTTGAATAGTTCTTAAAAGTTACCAACCCTCAAAGAATAAACCAGTCCTGCACTTATTTATTTTGGCCATAATCACAAAGGACCCATTCTCAATAAAATTCAGAACATTTAACCCTGACGTCGACCCTCCTCTTGAGCAAAACCTGCTGTTAACATCTGCATTCAACTCCATGCCACTTCTCCTAAGAATGTCCTTCTCTCTTTTCCCTTCCCTCAACCCATCCTCTCTTTTCAAGAGTATAAGTAGTATATATAGTGAGCCCTTACAACTAATAATAAAAGACAAATAATCTAATTTAGAAATGGACAAAGGATTTAAATAGGCATTTCTTCAAAGAAGATATACTAATGGCTAGTAAATACATGAAAAGGTGCTCAACATCTTTAGTTATTAGGGAAATGCAAATCAAAACTACAATAATATACCCACTTCACATCCACTGGAATGTCTAATCAAAGAACCAATAATAACCACTGTTACCAAGGATGTGGATAAATTAGGACTGTCATACATTGCTGGTGGGAATGTAAAATGCTGTAGCCACTTGGGAAACCAGTCTGGCTATTTTTGAGCTGTGGTTCTGGAGAAGTCTCTTGAGAGTCCCTTGGACAGCAAGGGGATCCAACCAGTCCATCCTCAAGGAAATCAGTCCTGAATATTCATTGGAAGGACCAATGCTGAAGCTGAAACTCCAATACTTTGGCCACCTGATGTGAAGAACTGACTCCTTGGAAAAGACCCTGACACTGGGAAAGATTGAAGGCAGGAGGAGAAGGGGATGACAGAGGATGAGATGACTGGAAGGCATCGCTGACTCAATGGACATGAGTGTGAATAAACTCCGGGAGTTGGTGATGGACAGGGAGGCCTGCCGTGCTGCAGCCCATGGGGTCGCAAAGAGTCAGACACAACTGAGAGACTGAACCGAACTGAACTGAGTGTCTGGGTTTGCTTGCATTGGACCCCTCACAATATTTGGCATAAGAATTAGAGCACAGTATCCTTGGGGCAAACAAGGAGGCTCAAACAGAAATAGACAGCAGTTTGTAAGGCATAGTATCTGTGTAAACAGGCCGCTGACTGTTTTGGTTCATTGTTGATGTTTGTCCCTGTGTATTTTTAGCTGGTTCGTGAGACTGTCTTAGAGTAAAGGAGTCAGATCCTAACATTCTCCTTAATGAGGTGGACCTTGGAGAGTAAGAATGTGCACATATAGAAAGAAGTAAGAACACAAAATACTATTACTGAGGAATAAGGGGATTGGACTAAACATTTTCTGAATTTTCTACTGGATGAAGGTATTTCCAGCTCTGCCAAAGACCACCTGCAAAGAAGAAGCTTAGAAGTGCTTGGTCTGAGTTCCCTACAGGCCAAGATAGGGAGGTGAACACATTTATAGCCCAGGGCTAAGCAGCAGGCCCCGTGAGCTGAGTTGGCAAAGCTAGACAGAACAAAAGAATTTCCTTTTTGAAGTGGCTTCTTCACACTTCAGGCTGTAGGCAGGGTACTGAAGGACTAAAATATGGAAGAAAAATAAGGGTAGAGCCTGGAAGCTGAATTTTGCTGTTTTATCTGTTAGAATTAAAATAATTTTTTTCCCTTTTGAGGTTTTTCCAAAAAATTTTATATCATCAATGCCATATTTGCTCATTATAAGAAAGTTGAAAATTAAAATTTAAAAAATATAGTTCAGTTCACTCACACAGTCGAGTTCTACTCTTTATGACCCCATGGACTGCAGCACGCCAGGCCTCCCTGGCCATCACCAGCTCCCGGAGTTTACTCAAACTCATGTCCATTGAGTCAGTGATGCCATCCCACCACCTCATCCTCTGTCATCCCCTTCTGCTCCTGCATTCAATCTTTCCCAGCATCAGGGTCTTTTCCAAGGAGTCAGTTCTTCACATCAGGTGGCCAAAGTATTGGAGTCTCAGCTTCAGAATCAGTCCTTCCAATGAATGTTCATGACTGGTTTCCTTTAGGATGGACTAGTTGGATCTCCTTGCAGTCCAAGGGACTCTCAAGAGTCTTCTCCAACACCACAGTTCAAAAGCATCAATTCTTCAGGGCTCAGCTTTTTTTTATGGTCCAACTCTCACATCCATACATGACTACTGGAAAAACCATAGCTTTGACTTGTACCTTTGTTGGCAAAGTAGTGTCTCTGCTTTTTAATATGCTGTCTAGGTTGCTCATAACTTTTCCTCCAAGGAGCAAGTGTCTTTTAATTTCATGGCTGCAGTCAACATCTGCAAGGATTTTGGAGCCCCCCAAAATAAAGTCTGTCACAGTTTGTACTGTTTCCCCATCTATTTGACATCAAGTGATGGGACCAGATGCAATGATCTTAGTTTTCTGAATGTTGAGTTTTAAGTCAACTTTTTTACTCTCCTCCTTTGCTTTCATCAAGACACTCTTTAGTTCTTCTTCCTTTCTGCCATGATGTGCTCTGCATATAAGTTAAATAAGCAGGGTGACAATATACACCCTTGACGTACTCCTTTCCTGATTTGCAACCAGTCTGTTGTTCCACGTCCAATTCTAACTGTTGCTTCTTGACCTGAATACAGATTTCTCAGCGGGCAGGTCAGGTGGTCTGGTATTCCCATCTCTTTTAAGATTTTTCCACAGTTTGTTGTGATCCACACAGTCAAAGGGTTTGGCATAGTCAATAAAGTAGAAGTAGATGTTTTTCTGGAACATTTTTGCTTTTTCAATGATCCAATGGATGTTGGCAATTTGATCTCTGG